>NW_027197533.1:0-59621 GCF_038502225.1 Cherax quadricarinatus
TGGTGCTAGTGTTGTCCTGGAGGAAAGTGCTCCAGAGGGTGCTAGTGATGTCTTAGAAGATAGCGCTCGTGAGGGTACTAGTGTTGTCCTGGAGGAAAGTGCTCCTGAGGTTTCTAGTGCTGTCCTGAGGGACAGTGCTGAGGGTGCTATTGTTGTCCTGGAGGAATGCGCTGCTGACTGCGTTAGTGCTGTTCTGGAGGACAGTGCTGAGGGTGCTAGTGTTGTCCTGGAGGAAAGTGCTCCTGAGGATGCTAGTGCTGTCCTGGAGGACAGTTCTGAGGGTGCTAGTGTTGTCCTGGAGGAAAGTGCTCTAGAGGGTCCTAGGGATGTCTTAGAAGATAGCGCTCGTGAGAGTACTAGTGTTGTCCTGGATGACACTGAAGACAACCTTATTCAGTCCAGAGAGGTTGCAAATAGAGATACTGCTTGAGATGGATCAAAATGGGATGATGCCTCAGGGAATAGTGTCGACACGCCATCAGCAAAACCTGGTGGAAACACTGATGTCCATACAGGGGTGAAAGATATTGAAGAGATAGGAAAAATAAATGCACCAGACCCAACCTGAAGATACTAGGATTTGACCCATTCAGGGCCTTCTTAGGAAACGACCAAACTATTTCTCTTGACGACCATCCCTCCATTGCAATAGACGGGGCAGTTTCCTCCCTCCATGCCAGAAACAATGAGGCCACACAGACATGCTATGTACGAACAACTTTCAAGATCTACCAACAATACAAACCAACCATGGAAATCAAGGACAGAATGAACACCGACCAATCTGAGTGCAGTAGACACTTCCACACTGGGCAACCCACCTGGGAAGTTCTACTAAGAATGAGGAGAGAGCAAATCACCCTAATAACCCAACATAAAAGAGATTTCTCGGAATATCTGGTGCGCCAAGCAAACCGGTATAAACTCCATCTACACCAATTCTGGAGCAAGATCCGTAGACTCCTAGGTGCCAAACACTCCCAGTCAACAGCTTACACACTCCTTCACCGACGAAGAAGGTGAGAAAGTGACTACCCTGCTCGAAGACCCGCAAGACCAAGCCAAGCTGATGGGTGAAGTATGGGAGAACATTCTTTCACACAACGACAATAGAAGATTTAACAATAATCACTACTAGTGGGTCAACCAATGGCGAGACGAAAACCTGGAAAATTTCCATCCTATACCATCAATTGACACATCATCTCTCGAAAACGAACACCCTCTAACCAGACCAATTACTTTCAGGGAAGTGTCCCAAGTCATTGGGCGAATGAGAAACAGCACTTGGCCCATTAGGCATAACAGCTAAACAATTAAAGTACCTTCCCCACAACTGCAAGATGTCACTAGTGAATATCTTCAATGCCATCTTGGCATCAGGTCATTTGTCAGTGGCATTCAAGACGGCAAGGATGATCATCGCCAAACCCAACAAGGACAACCGCAACCCCGAGAATTACAGACCCATCGTCCTACTCGAAGTCACGGGCAAAGTCTTCGAGAGAATAATTTCTAACAGGTTGAATTACTACACAGAGTTCAACCACCTATTCTCTGAAAGGCAGTTCGGCTTCAGGTCCCACTGCAGCACAGTGCATGCTATAAATATCTTCTTCGATGCCGTGACCAGCCTGAGGAAGCAAGGGAACCTGGCCCTGATTGCAAGCAGGGACGTACACAAGGCCTTCGACAGCATGTGGCACGACGGTCTCATTTTCAAACCTGCAGACCTCCCTGATCACAACTGGACCTTTCTCAGGCTCATTTACAACATCTTAACAGGAAGAAGTATCATCCCCGCCTTCCATGGCATGGCAACAACTCCCTTCACGCCGACAGCAGGAGTACCCCAAGGCTCTTGCCTCTGCCCTATACTCTTCAATATACATGTCAACGATCACCCCGAGCCTGAACACAATGATACCATCATCACCCAATTTGCAGACGATGTGATCCATGTAGTCTCTTCAGGATACACTATTCGTATGAACATATGCTCCGCTGTTTACCGTCGGATTTCCTCCAGTTTTGGTTCACAAGACAAAGTGTTTTCACTCTTTCCTGAAAATATTTATCAAAAATATACCTCAAACAACAACTTAGAAAAGATTGAAAAAATGACTGATTTACTGAAGATACCATTTGCCCCCGAATCATTTCTATATGGGACGACGTAAGTTTGGACACTTGGTGCCGAGAGAACAATGCTAATACGAACTTCTAATATTCTAATATCCTCTAAATGTCTTATCTTTATTTCACAAAAAAATAAAGTTTGTTAGTACTTGGAATGTTGCAAAAAATCTGCCCTTTACTCCCACATAACTCCCAAAGTATTTGGAATATTTCCAAAGTTATATCATAAGAAAATAGAGAAATCATTATTCTACAATTTCTGTGAATATTATTCCATTTAATTAAATAATAACGCCGGGGACTCAAGATACCTGCAGCAAAATCCAAAGCCATGATCCTTCGCACCAAGGTGCCCAGTCAGAGGCTGCGGGTCCTGGGCATCGACCTGGAGTGGGTTCACAGTTATAGGTACCTTGGCATCTATATTGACAGGCACCTCACCTTCCAGAAACATGTGCGCCACATTAAAGAGAGGGCTCTGCAGAGGGTCAGGGCATTGAGTGCCATGGCCAACCCTAGGGATGGGGCCAGCCTCGAGGTCATGAGGTTGTTCTACATCCAGGCAATACGTTCCCTCGTTGACTATGGGGCACTTGCTCTGGTTCACGCCAGACCCACAAACATCAAATCCCTCTGTGTCATCCAGAACACAGCTGTACGGGCCATGCTGGGGGCTCCTAGGTGGGCCAATGCAGTGGCTCTGAACCTTGAGGTGCAGCTACAGCCTCTTGAAGACAGGATCCAACTGGTAGCTGCCAGGAGGATTGCAAAGTATCTCCGACTCCCAGGGGCTGACAAACTGATGAGAGATTTACGGGTCCGCCAGGGACAGGTCATTCCACTGCATCCCGGCCGCCGATGGATGTGGTCGGTAGCAGATGCCACACAGAAGCTCTTGCCCATGACATTGCTCCGGGCGGGAGGCTGCGACAGACTGGCAGCGAACTACACGGTGCCACCCCCTTGGGCACCAGAGCTGTTTGCGGTGAGCTGGACAACCCTACCAGACAGCAAGAGGCATTGCACCCGGGACATTCTGCACCACCTTGCCTCTGCTAGCATTGTGGGTGCGGAAGGCCCAGGGTGTGTGCCATATTACACTGACGGCTCCAGAGACCCAGTGGCAGGCCGCCCAGCTGCTGGGATGTTCCACAGCAATCTGACAGCAGGTTGGCGCCTCCCAGACCATTGCACCATCCTCCAGGCCGAACTCTTTGCCATCCAACAAGCTCTGTGGCATGCTCTTGCAGACCATCAGCATCCCCCCATCATCCACGTTGATTCCAAGGCAGCAATCCAAGCCCTTATGCACAGAGAGCCAAAGGACAACATACACTTAATCACATCCATCCGGGGTGACCTGCAGACTCTCATGGCCCAGGGTCGAAGGGCTACCATCAACTGGATCCCGAGCCATGTGGGTATCCCTGGCAATGATGCTGCAGATGAGGCTGCTAGGACTGCAACCCTCGAGGCACAGCCACATGCTGCGATCTCCATCAGCCTCAGCCAGATTGCGCTGTTGGCTGCTGGTGCGGCGAGGCGCCCATTCCCTGACCCTGGGGAGTCACGGAGCCTCTGTTGGTATGTCAGGGCGACGCACAGGGTGCCCCCTCCAAGTCTTCGGACACAGTCCAGGGAACTGAGGGTGCATATCCACCGCCTACGCTTAGGGTATCCCACCACTGCGCGGATTGTTGAACGGGCACGAGAGGAGCTCTGTGCCCATTGTGACCGAATGGTTCCACAGCCCTTGGTGCACTACCTGTTAGACTGCCCGGCTACGATGCCCCTTCGCCGTAGACACTTCCCAATGACCCCAGTAGGGCAGACCCGAGAGAATGAGGCAGCACATCTTGTGTACTTAGCTGTCAGGGACTTGGAAACCTTACTTCCAGTCCTTGCATGTCATCCGCCCCCCCGCTGAAGTTGCTGCGAGGGCCTGCTTTGGGCCTCCATTGCACTGCACACCAGCCACTGTTAGTGCACACTAACGTTTGGTACGTCATCTGGCCATAGGGCCGGTGAGGTACCCCCCCCTTCCTGCTGAAGACCTGCCACACAGGTGCAAGTAACGATAAATGTCACTTCCCTACCCGGGGAGCCAATGCCGGGTCACCATAATGGAAGAGACCCGGGCCGGGATTACCGGCGAATCAAATAGAATAGAATAGAATAATAACGCCGGAAAACGGCGGCATAAATGAATAAGTTATTTCCGGATATTGGCCTGGAGCGCCGGCTGGCCTCCCGTCTCGAAATATTATTATTATTATTATTATAATCAAGGGGGAAGCGCTAAACCCGGAGGATTATACAGGTCCTGGGGGGTGATGTGGAAGGCATTCAGGCTTAATTCGGGGAACTGGAGCACAAATCCGATTCCCTAAATCAAGAGCCCCTCACCAACATCCCCCGTCTCGAAAAAAAAAAAATCGCGAAAATCGCGTTTATTTCAATGTATTTCTTAGTAAACTGGTGTTCTAGTGCAGTTATCCTGTTCAACACTCCGTTTTCTATCATTGAAGACCAAGTTATACAACAAGAAGTCGAGGGGTAACAAATTTATATCGAATATTACTTTAGATTCTCCCAATATTAAGACCTATTTTATTCAGTCTAGAGTATATAACATGTTTGTATGTTATTTATAGTGTTTATTATATCATATTAGATCAATTCTGATAGATAAATAAGCCGTAGAGTTGATATATAAGCTGATATAAGCGTAATAATGAAGTAATTTCTGCTGGCACTCTTTGGAGCGGAACTCTGCCGAGTGTCCCATATGGTGCCAGGTTGGCTCTAAGTCTACTGATAAGCTCTTCTGATGCCAAATAGTCAGTTATTACATTAGTTTATTTATTTATTTATTTATTTATTTCCAATTTGAGCACACATACAGAGGTACAAAAAAATACAGATAAGAGCAGTATGCCAAAGCCACTTATACTATGCATAGCATTACGGGCTGGCTTAAAATTAACTTAAGATTAACTAAGCAATGATGACATCAGCGATAAAACATTAATGTAAACAGATAACTATAAAGCACAAGTGAGTATTACAAAGACAGGTCATATTGTTGTATGCATTGTTGTACATTCAGTAGAATGGAGTATTCTGTTAGGTAGTGTATTTAAAAAAATAATAAAGTTAGATTGGGTTTTAGGTTTAACATTTATGTGATATAATTGTGAGAAACATTTAAGATATACAATTTATAAGGTTCAGTTATTCAGTATTTATTTGGTTTTGGGTGAGTAAGTGATCTTTGAGAAGAGACTTGAATTTATAAACAGGTAGTGTTTCTTTTATATTTACAGGTAATGAATTCCAGATTTTAGGGCCTTTTATGTGCATTGAGTTTTTGCATAGTGTGAGATGGACACGAGGAACATCAAAGAGTGATCTGTGCCTTGTGTTATGATCATGTGTTCTGTTGAGGTTGGCAAGGAGATGTATGTAATAGGTGCAGTAATAAGTATGGATGTTTTGTATGGTGAGTAGGTTTAGTGTATTGAATATTGGTGGAGTGTGCTGCCTGTAGTGAGAATTTGTTATCATTCTAACTGCAGCCTTTTGTTGAGTAATTAGTGGTCTGAGATGGTTAATTGTTGTTGAGCCCCATGCACAAATTCCATAGGTGAGATAGAGGTAAATAAGAGAGTGATATAGGGCCAGGAGGGCTGACTGTGGAACATAGTACCGTATCTTCGATAGTATGCCTACAGTCTTGGAAATTTTCTTAGAAATTTGTTGTATATGTGTATGAAATTTGAGTCTATTATCAAGGTGGATTGCTAAGAATTTTCCCTCTGTTAGTTTTGTGATAGGTGATCCGTTTATCATTATGTTAAGAGGGACATCTGTAGCTCTGTTACCAAACTGAATGAAGTAGGTTTTGTCAATGTTTAGTGTAAGTTTGTTAGGCCTCATCCAGGTAGATATTTTCTGTAATTCGGTATTTACAGTATTGGCTAGCGTGACTGGGCTCGGGTGAGAGAAGACGTATGTAGTGTCATCTGCAAATAGTGTGGGTTTGAGTAATTGCGAAGCATTTGGAAGGTCATTTATGTATAGGAGAAAGAGAAGAGGGCCAAGGACACTTTCCTGTGGGACACCAACTGTAATTGGTTGAGCAGAAGAGTTTTCCCCATTTGCGTACACATATTGGCTTCTGTTGCTGAGGTATGACTTGAGGTAGTTGAGGGAGTGCCCTCTTATACCATAGTGTGACAATTTTACGTGGAGCAAGTCATGGTCAACTGTATCAAAAGCTTTACGTAAGTCAATGAAGATCCCCAGTGGGACTTCTTTTTTCTCTATTGCAGTGTATATATGTTCTAGCATGTGTATAATAGCATCATTAGTATTTTTATTAGGCCTGAATCCAAATTGGCAGGGGTTGAGTATGTTTTGGGAGATAAGGTAGGAGTAGATTCGTTTATGAATTAATTTTTCAAAGATTTTTGAGAGAGGGTGTAAGTTGGATATTGGCCTATAGTTATTCAACTCTGTTTGGTCTCCTCCTTTGAGTACTGTAGGGAAGGTGGAGGATTCAATGGATTTGTTAAAGAGTGTTGCAATGATTGGTGATAGCACTTGTGACACTTTTTTGTATATAAAGGGTGGTAAGGTATTTAAATCTCCTGCCTTGTTTTTTAGTGCGTTGATAATAAGGGAGACTTCGTATGGGTTAGTCGGAGCTAGGAACAGTGTGTTCGGGTAGTTGCCGGTGAGGTAGTCATTTGGTGGGGTATCTGAGCTTGGGATTTTATTGGCAAGGTTTTGTCCTATAGTGGAGAAGAAATCATTGAGTCTGTTTGCTGTTTCTGTTGGTGGGAGTTGGGGTTCATCTGGTTTTGCTAATTTTATTTCGCTATTTCGTGATATCTTTTTTGTTCCCAGAATTTCTGATAGGGTTTTCCAGGTCTTTTTTATATCACCTCGTAAGTTGGATAATCTGTTCTCATAATACAATTTTTTAGCCCTTCTTATCAGGCTGGTTAGGATTGACGAGTAACGTTTTGTTTGGTCTCTGGTTATGTGACCCATTCTGTACTGTTTTTCATATTGGTGTTTTGTATTTATGGATTTGAGAATGCTGGGTGTTAGCCAGGGACTGTTCAGTCTCTTTACTGTCATCTGTTTAGTTTTTTTAGGGCAGTGCTTGTTATAGAGGTATTGGGTTTTTTTTAGAAAATTATTAATACATTCGTCAATATCTGTATAGGTTTCTAGCTCAGTGTGCCAATCAATGTTTGCTACTGCTGTTGTGAAGTTATTAATGGCTGCCTCATTGTGAAGTCTGAAGGTGACTTTAGAAAGAATAATGCAAGAAAAAGCGATAAAAACAAGGAAAAAATTCCAAAAAAATATATGGGCCTTGAGCAGACTCGCTACAAACATCACCGTCACCATACCTGATATAAATGACTATAATTTCTTGTAGAAACGTCGTAGAACATTGACTCTTGTACCATTGTTTTCCCAAATAGTTAAGCTATTTTTCCTGTATGAATAACTCAATTTCCTTAATTTTTCGATTTTTTTTGGAGAGCGTGCGAATAATTCGAATATAGCACCCTTCAACCTCTCTCTCTCTGGTGCAAACAAGCATAGGAGAGCAATAGAGAAAATGAACGAAGAATTAAGGAGAACAGCTAAGTAAGAGAAGAAATGGAGAATCACAACCATCCCAGACAAAGTCCTCATCAGCACCATCGGCTGCTTACCATCAACCACGGAAGACAAAGGGGGCATTTCCATCAGAGGCACCCGAATCGCTATTAGGAATTCAAACAAGATCCTAGGATACGAGATCAACAGACTACTTAATTCCACATCCGAAATAACCAAAAAAGTGAACCTCGCAAAAACCCGCCTCGGCCAACTTTACCGATTCAAGGCAGCTTCTCCTTTTCGCTTCTGATTACCAGAGCTTTGGTAAGATGGGGAAGGAAGAAGGATGGGTAAGGATGGAAATATTGGAAAAGGGTGGGAGGGGGGGGGAGAGGTAGGATATAAAAGGTAAGTGGCCCAACCACTTTGGTGCATTTTAAAAAGTGTATGTGAATTGATAAGATATTCTTTAAGAGGTATAATACTAACCCATCAGAGTCACATAGATATAATAGGTATATAACTACATGACTCTGAATTGGTAGTAGTTATACAAGTTACAATTGCTTTTTTTTTTTTTTTTTTTTTTTTATTTTTTTTTTTTTTTTTTTTTTTTTTTTTTTTTTTTTTTTTTTTTTTTTTTCGCGATTGCACAACGGATATTTATACGACAAGAAAGGCAATAATTTTCTGGCCAGTTTATAAGTTCGTGACAATAGCTTCTTAATGGTGGTGTCCAACAATAGTCAATAGCATAATTTTACATTAGAAAGTTATTTAAGATGTCTCCCTAATTGGGGGCGATGATTTTCTCAGTATACATAGAAGGGTTCTGGTGGTATCCAATCTTCTTCATCAGGTAAGTTGCTCAAAATCATGGGTCGAGGGTAATCATCTTTATGAATAAAACGATGAACCCTCTGTGGGAGAGTCATTCTTTGAGTCCTGTGAGGCGGAGTATTGATGGTGTAATCGGTGGTATTTATCACTTGTATAGGATGTTCTCTATCTGGCATGTATAGTTCTTGCATTGTATAAAGTTGTTTCTTTTTTAGGGTGTCAAGGCGTACATTTATGGCAGTAATATCTTGTTGTGTGTGTAAATCTGCCATTTTAACTCTGTCTCTCCTCCTGGTATCGGTAATAAAGCGAAGAGCTCTATTCTGGACCCTTTGTAACCGTAGCATGTTGGTCTTTGTTGTTAATGACATTGGGACACAAGGGTATTCGAGTATAGGTCTTATTATCATTTTATACAGATGTTTTTTGACATGTTGAGGGGCTTGATTGAATCGAAAGAGTCTGCTAAGACCGACTTTGGCTGTGTTGATCTTTTTAGTTACATGAGATGTTGAGTGGAGCAGCCTGTCTATTTCATATCCCAAGATCTTGTTAGGGTTTCTAATGGCTACAGGTGTACCTCTGATGGAGATACCCCCTTTATCTTCGATGGTTGATGCAAAACATCCTATCGTGCTAACAAGGACCTTGTCAGGATTAGTCGTAATTCTCCATTTCTTCTCCCAATTAGATGTTCGACGAAGTTCAATATTCATTTTTTCTACGACTCTCTCATACTTGTATTTTCCTGTTACTGGAGTTGATGAGACGACATGAATAACATCATCTGCAAACTGTGTCACAATTGTGTCATTAAACTCTGGTTCAGGAAGGTCATTCACATAAATGTTAAACAGAAGTGGACTGAGACAAGAACCTTGTGGGACTCCAGCCGTCGGTATAAAAGGTTCTGTCGACTTGGCATGAAAGGTGGGAATGATTTTTCTTTGGGTTAAGAAATTATAAATTACTCTGAGAAAAGTCCAGTTATGGTCTGGTAGGTCAATGAGTTTGTATATAAGGCCATCATGCCATAAGCTATCAAAAGCTTTATGAACATCTCTGGTGGCAATTAAGGCAAGATTGCCCTGCTGTTTTAGACTTGCTACAGTGTCAAAAATAACATTTATTGCATGATTGGTACCTCTATGTGTTCTAAAGCCAAATTGTTTTTCAGTAAACAAGTGATTAAACTCCATATAGTAATTCAATCTGTTGGAAATGACTTTCTCAAGAACTTTTCCAGTGACTTCAAGTAAAGATATAGGTCTATAGTTCCCAGGTTGGTGGATGTCTTTATTGGGCTTAGCAAGAAAGATCATCCTAGCAGTCTTAAAAACAACTGGAAAATGTCCTGAGGCCAAGATGGCATTAAAGATATTTACCAAGGACTGTTTGCAATTTCTAGGTAGGTACTTTATTTGTTTCATTGTTATTCCAGAGAGGCCAGGGGCTCTATTTCTCATTCTTCCAATAACCTGACTTATCTCTAGTAATGTAATAGGTCTAGTAAGCGGGTGGGTATCTTCAAGAGTTGAAGTATCGATGGTAGGTAGTGGTTGTAGATCATCCAAGTTCTCATCTCTCCATTCATTTACTAACTGATAATGATTATTATTAAATTGACGACTGTTATTGTGAGAGAGAATTTTCTCCCATACATCACCCATCAAATTAGCCTGGTCCTGTGGATCGTCAAGTTTAATTTCAACATCTTCATCATCCTCATCAGTGAAGGTATGAACTAGGTAGTTAGGAGCCTTGTGCTTTGCCCCTAAAAGTTGTCGGATCTTACTCCAAAATTTTGCTGGTTCACGTTTATATTGATTAGCTTGAAGAACTAGAAATTTCCATATGTCTCGTTTGTGTTGACTAATCATGTTAATTAATTCGTGCCTTAATCGGTGCAGTGTAGCTGCTGGTGGTTGTCGCGTTTGAAGATGCCTTCGACATTCTGCTTGATAATTTCTTAAAGTGTCTCTAATTTCTCTAGTAGGTTTATATTGTTGGTATATCTTTGTGGAAGCTAATTGGCAAGTTGCATTGGTAGCTTCAATTATTCGATTGTGCAGGGACCTGATTGCATCATCAATTGCACTGGAAGGTAGATTTTCCAAAGACACAATTTCATCCTCACCCAGATATGCCCTGAAGGGGTCAAATCCTAGGGTGTTAAGATTGGGTTTAGGAGTTACAGGTATTCTAAATGGAGAAGTTTGTAGTTGTATTATAACAGGGATATGGTCAGATCCTACATTTCCACCAGGAGATATACGACAGTGAAAGATGTCACAGTCTCTGTTTGTCAGTACTATATCTGGTGTTCCTGGATGAGGTCCAATATAGGATTTGAAGAATGGGCCTTGAAATGACAAGTTTCTAGCTGTCATGATATTAAAGAGTTGTTTTCCTTTTAAGTCACCCAGTGGAATACCAGCTCCACAGTTGAAGAGGGCAGGGTGATGAGCATTAAAATCTCCAGCTAGAATTGTTGGAATATTTCTGCTTAATATCCTATGTAGAGGAATTGACTCTATATATGGCTGTCTCGGGGGAAAATATCCAGTTTCTATCACTAGTTGTCCATGCGACGTTGTTAGTTCTATTGCAAGAATGTTATCTTCATCCTATGTTCAGGTGTTGACTTATCGGGTTGAGAGGAGTTGACAACCTGGGTTTGCGAGGAGGGCGATCCCTGGGCCAGGGATGACTTAGGCTTATTTTTAGATGTAGGGTATGGTACATACTTCTTGTTATGAGAAGGCTGGGTCAAAATAGCCTTCACATTTTCAGGGATAATGATGGGAGTGATCCCATTAGCCATTAACAGACCATTTAAAACCTGAGAGCAGAGTTTAATGTCACCACCTGCTATGTCTTTGGCCGTCAAGTACATTAGTTGTGCTCTCGTTATATCCCCGTCTGTGGATACCTGAGACATATGAGATGCGACTGAACCTTGTTGTTGTGTCTGTTGTAAGTGAGGGTTAGATTGGGGCGCTCCAAGAGGGGCAGAATTCCAAACATTGGAACCATTGGTAGAGACCTGAGGAGTCCCACTTGATCCAGGCAGAGCTGGGAAGGAAGTTTGGGACATGGTTGGCGGTGCCTGGGGAGTGGTCTTCTTAGAAGTGTATAGTTTCTTGGCGTCAAGAATTTTCTGCATTTCCTTTTTTCTTTCAGGACAAATTGCAGAAACAGCATGATGTTTTCCATTACAGAGGACACATTTAGGTGTATTTTTATTGGTTCAATCACGATACGAATGTTGGCCAGAGCAAATGCTACAAATTTGCCCTTGTGTACTGCATTTGTTGTTGTTATGACCAAAGGCATAACACTTGAAACAATGTGTCACACTGACAAAGCGTTCCAGAGAAATTTGGTCAGGTGTACATCTGGTGCCAAAACATTTGAAGCCATTTTGACACACAAGTTTGGCCTCATCAGGTGTCTCGAGTATTAATTTTAAAGTTACCTTATTGTTGTTGGGATTCGAGAATTTATGTGCTTCTACAGCCCTAAGGTCAGAATTCTCGGCATTAATGTTATCAACAATTTCATTAACAGTGCTGTGTTTCATAAAACTGTTGATTCTGGCCACAAACACAGTCCTCTGAGCTTGATAGCTGTCTGGTGCAACTGGGGTAACACCAGAAGTCTTCAGTTTATCCAAGACATCATGCTTTAGTAGTTGAAGTAACTCTTCTTCCGAAGAGAGGAGAAGTACTGCTCCAGCGTGGGTTTGAAAAACATCCACTGGAGCAACAGTTGAGTTGGAGCAAATACATTTGAGAATGTCTTTCATGGACATTTGATTTCCATCAATGCGTAATCTTACACGAATCCTCGCCATGATGCCTGGGAAGGAGCATCTGGCAGAGGAGTTGCTTAACAAAAAGGTATCTTTCCTTAATGTTAGCCTAACATCCTATTTCAGCTGACTTATGAAGGTCAGCCCCTAAGATAGCCTACCCTCGAGTAGTGAGGGGAAAGGGCCCAAGGCAAAGATCGGCTGGATTTTAAAAAACCACACGGGCTACCAGATGGTCAAAATGCCTTGTGTTAACTCGCCAAAGCGAAGTTGCCGAAAAAGAAGAAGATAGGACAGTCAGAAGGATAGCAATGTATGTAGTGTGTTAAGTGTGTGGGCCAGTGTTGATGTATGGGTGAGGGGAGGATGGGGAAGGATGGGGGGATGGGGATGAGAGGGGTGAACAAGCAAGCAAGTCACCGCCTTACCCTCTTGATGGGATGGGGCTCGAAGTGACTGCAAACAAGTCTCCTCTCAGCTCTGGTGAAGAACTACTCAGGATAACCCAAGTAAATTCTCGAGCAACAGTGTTCAGAGTACCCATGTGCTCAGCTGACAGAGTTGCTCAGCTGAAGAGCAGGAACGACGACGTCTTCTCTCCACGGTGGCTGGGCTGCAACGCCTGTTTGTCACAGAGTCTCTCATTTGCACAGAACTACTAAACACCTCAAATGATGTAATTGAAGTTTTGGCAGCAAAGATTGAAGACAAAAACCTCGTCATTGTAGTAGTATACAAGCCTCCAGATGCAACTTCCAATTCCAGGAGTAGCTTGAGAAAATTTACCACTGTCTGGAAAATCTCCCAACTCCTGCACCAAGGAGATTTCTGAGACAACTAAAATGGAGGAGTATAGCAAACAATGTTTTAGCAGAGATCACCCCAGGAGGCAGCTCAGATGAAAATTCACACACACATGAGCTATTGAATATCTTCAACAAATTCACCTTAAAGCAGCAAATAGTACAGCCTACAAGACTAGAAAATATGCTGGACCTCATCCTCAGTAACAATGATGATCTGATACATAATATAACTGTTTCAAAGACAATTCACACAGATCACAACATAATAGAGGTGCAGGCATGTATGCACAGAGCTCCGAACCAGCAAAATATGAGCAGTCATGAAGGTCTCTTCACGAAATCCAATTTCAATAACAAAACATACAATTGGATCAAGTAAACCATGTCCTAAATGAAACAAGCTGGGAAGATATCCTAAACAACATCGATCCGAACATTTGCCTTAAAAAAAACTAATTCTATGGTTCTTGAGATCTGCTCAAGACATATTCCATTAAGAAAAAGAAAGAGAAGATGTAAACTAGAAAGAGAGAGATGTTCCCTATACAAATGAAGGTGAAGAGTCACAGAGCAGCTGAGTGGGGTCAATATATCTGAAATACGAATGGAAGCACTAGTCAATGAAATTGCCAATATCGAACTTAAGCTGAATGAATCTTTTGGAGACAAGAATCAGAGGAAGAACTAAAAGCCATCAATGAAATTAAAAAAAAAAAATACTTCTTCTCTTATGCCAAATCTAAAAAAAAAAAAACATCCAGTATTGCATCCCTGCTTAGGCAGGATGGGACATACACAGATGATAGCCAAGAAATGATTGAGATGCTAAAGTCCCAATATGACTCAGTGTTCAGCGATCCACTGCCCACTCTAAGGGCCAACAATCCAAATGAATTCTTCATGAACGAAACCCAAAATTTGGTCATCCCAAAACTCTCGGATATTATTCTAACTCCACAAGATCTTGAAGAGGCAATTAATGACATGCCCATGCACTCTTCCCCAGGCCCAGACAGATGGGAACTCCGTGTTCACCAAGAATTGCAAGAAGTCCCTATCGCTTGCCTTCAGCATTGTATGGAGAGCAAGCATGGACACAGGGGTCATTCCACACACACACTAAAAACAACAGACATAGCCCCACTCCACAAAGGTGACAGTAAAGCAATTGCAAAGAACTACAGACCGATAACACTAATATCCCATATTATAAAAATCTTTGAGAGGGTTCTAAGAAGCAAGATAGCCAACCACCTAGATACCCATCAATTTCACAACCTAGCGCAACACGGGTTTAGAGCAGGTCGCTCCTGCCTGTCCCAGCTACTGGACCACTATGACAAAGTCCTGGATGCTGTAGAGGATGAACAAAATACAGATGTAGTATACACAGACTTTGCAAAGGCTCTCAACAAGTGTGAAATGGTGTTATAGCGCACAAAATATGGGATAAAGGAATAACGGGAAAAGTTGGTAGATGGATCTACAACTTCCTGACAAATAGAACACAGAGAGTAATAGTAAACAGAGTAAAGTCCCAGGCAGCCATGGTAAAAAGCTCTGTTCCACAAGGCACAGTACTAGCTCCCATTCTATTCCTCATCCTCATTTCTGACATAGTCAGAGATGTCTTCCTTTGCAGAAGACACCTGGATCACCATGGCAGTGACCTCCATCGATGACAACCAAATCTTCGAATGGGCCACTCAAAACAATATGAAGTTCAACGAGGAGAAAATTCGACTACTCAGATATGGAAAACTTGAAGGAATTAAAAATGTGTCAGGGTATACCACAAATTCTAACCATACAATAGAGTGGAAAAGTAATGTGAAGGACCTGGGAGTGATAATGTCGGAGGATCTCGCCTACAAAGACCACAACAATGTATCTACCTCATCCACTAGGAAAATGATAAGATGGATATTGAGAACTTTCAAGACTAGGGACGCCAAGCCCATGATGATTTTCTTCAAATCGCTTGTGCTCTCTAGGATGGAATACTGCTATACACTAACTGCCTCCTTCAAGGCTGGCGACATTGAAGACCTGGAGAGTGTATAAAGAACTTTCACGGCACACGTAAGTGCGATAAGGCACCTAAACTACTGGGAACGGTTGAAGGTCCTTGATCTGTATTCCCTCGAACGCAGGCGAGAGAGATACATGATAATATACACTTGGAAGGGCTTGGAGGGATTCGTACCAAGCCTGCATACGAAAATCACTCCATATGAAAGCAAAAGACTCGACAGGAGACGCAACATTCCCCCGATGAAAAGCAGGGGTGCCACGAGTACACTGAGAGACAACACAATAAGTGTCCAGGGCCCAAGACTGTACAATTGCCTCCCAGCATACATATCAAGAAAGGTTGAGGGAAATCGGTCTGACGACACTGGAAGACAATGACATACAAAATACTGCATGGAATAGAAAAGATGGACAGAAATAAGATGTTCCAGATAGGGGACACAGAAACAAGGGGTCACTCTTGGAAACTGAAGACTCAAATGAGCCACAAGGATATTAGGAAGCATTTCTTCAGTCTTAGAGTGGTCAGGAAGTGGAATAGTCTAGCGAGCGATGGAGTGGAGGCAGGAACCATACATAGCTTTATGACGAGGTATGATAAAGGAGTCGTCGTGCAGCCACCGTGGAGAGAAGACGTCTTCGTTCCTGCTCTGAGCACTGTGCCTCCAGTTTTCTCTTAGGTTATCCTGAGTAATTCTCGAGCAGAGCTGAGAGGAAACTTGCTGGCAGTCACTTCGAGCCCCATCCCATCAAGAGGGTAAGGCGGTGACTTGCTTGCTTGTTCACCCCTCTCTTCCCCATCCCCTCATCCTTCCCCTTCCTCCCCTCACCCAAACATCTACACTGGCCCACACTCTAACACTCTGCTTACATTGCTATCCTTCTGACTTTCCTATCTTCTTTTTTTTTTTTTTTGACAACTTTGCTTTGGCGAGTAAACACAAGGCATTTTGACTATCCGGTAGCCCGTGTGGTTTTTTAAAATCCGGCCGATATTTGCCTTGGGCCCTTTCCCCCTCACCACTCGAGGGTAGCCTATCTTAGGGCTGACCTTCATAGGTCAGCTGACATATGATGTTTAGGGATACCACAAAGGAAAGACTTTTTTGTTAAAGTAACTTCTGTGTCAGATGTACCTTCCTGGACATCATGGCACGAATACGAGTACGAATACGTGTTGATGACAATCAAAAGTCTAAGAAGGAAATTCTCGAATGTATTTGTTCAAATTCAACTGTTGCTCCAGTGGATGTTTTTCAAACCCACGCTGGAGCAGTACTTCTCTCTTCTGAAGAAGAGTTACTTCAACTGCTTAAGCAGGACGATCTTGATAAATTGAAGACTTTTGGTATCATCACAATTGCTCCTGAAAGCTATCAAGCCCAACGATCTGTGTTTGTGGCCAGAATTAACAGTTTCATGAGAAAGAGCTCAGTGGAGGAACTTATTGCAGACTTTAATCAGGAGAATTCTGAATTTAAGGTTGTCCAAGCATATAAATTCTCTAAACCTGGCAACAACCAGGTAACACCTGAAGCAGCCAAACTAGTGTGTCAAAATGGCTTCAGATGTTTTACCACCAGAGGTACACCTGACCAAATCTCTCTTGAACGGTTTGTCAGTGTTACACAATGTTTTAAATGTTATGCATTTGGCCATACCACCAACAAATGCAGTAGCCAATCACTGATTTGCAGCATATGCTCTGGTGAGCATTCTTTTCGAGATTGCCTAAACAAAACTATGTCCAAGTGTGTCCTTTGCAATAGAAAACACCATGCTGTTTCCCGTGTCTCTCCGGAGAGGAAAAAGGTAATACAGAAAATTCTAGAAGCCAAGAAACTATCCAATTATTCGAAGACCCCTCCTCAGGCACCTCCAACAATGTCCCAAGCTTCCTTCCCAGCTCTGCCTGGATCTAGTGGGACTCTTCAGGCCTCTTCCACCGGCCCCTCTTGGACTGACCCCATCTAACCCTCACCTACAACAAAGACAGCCATGTCTCAGGAGACCTCAGCTGGGGATATGACAAGAGCTCAACTAATGTACATGTTGGCCAAGGACATAGCAGGTGGTGATATTCAACTTTGCTCTGTTTTCAATGTTTTGTTAATGGCTAATGGAATCAGTCCCATTAAAATCCCAGATAATGCTAAGTTTATTATGGCCCAGCACTCTCAAGACAGGAAGTATGTGCCATACTCTACCTCTACAAATACGCCTAATTCATCCCTTGTTCAGGGCTCACCCGCCTCGCATACCCAGGAATTCGACTCCCCTCAGCCCGATGAGTCAATACCTGACCCTAACCATGCCCCAGAGATTGGTGCTTATTCTTCCGCTATTGCAGCTGATCCTGATGAACAAGAACAGGAACTTTCCCAGGAAAATTCACTTGGCTTATCAAATTTTCCTTTGGAGCCTCCATGGTCTCCCTTTGACACTCATGTGCCTCAGCTTCCTGAAACTGGGAATATCACACCTCAGTTATCCGATGACGACTAATGCTTCTGTTGATATTACCAACTCTAGTTAGGATGGTGACATTGTTAGTACACAGGCAACTACTCAGAATGTCCCTCCTCCCCTTGACGAGTCTAGTAGGGAGAGTGTGTATTCCAATTGTGATGTTACTTGCAGACGTTCAGATTGCAGTACACGCGCGAAGTGCAAGAAATAATGGGGTTTGCAATTTTCCAACTTAATGTTCAACATTTCTTTAATAACTGTTACCTCCTTGAAGTTGAACTACATAATTACGACCCTGATGTTATACTCTCGAATGAGACATCTGCGGGAGTTGATCAACATATTAAATTATGTGGTTACTCTACTGTGGAGAAATCGAGAAGACCCTATAGTGGAGTAGCCATCTTAGTTAAATTAGGCTATGCATTTAGAAATATTCACATTGACGAAGATAACATTCTTGCAATAGAACTGACGACGTCTCAGATAAGACAAGATTTCGTTCGGATTTTTAACCCCGGAGGGTTAGCCACCCAGGATAACCCAAGAAAGTCAGTGAGTCATCGAGGACTGTCTAACTTATTTCCATTGGGGTCCTTAATCTTGTCCCCCAGGATACGACCCACACCAGTCGACTAACACCCAGGTACCTATTTGCTGTTAGGTGAACAGGGGAACAGGTGTAAGGAAACGTGTCGAAATGTTTCCACCCGCCGGGAATCGAACCCGGGCCCTCCGTGTATGAAGCGGGAGCTTTAGCCACCAGGCCACCGGGCCACCTCATGGCCAAATATTGATAGGAACTGGATATTTTCCCCTGAGACAACCATATATATAGTCAATTCCCCTACATAAGATATTAAGCAGAAATATTCCTACAATTCTAGCAGGAGATTTTAACGCCCATTGTGGAAATTTATTTGGTCCCTAAAGTTCCACAGGACAGATCCAGCATGGCCGTACAGGACGGCTGAGCTGGATGGCCCTTATACCCCACCCTAACAATCAGCATTCTCTCTGGTCGGTGATGGATTCTTGGTAGGCGTGTATTTAATTTATAGATTTATTCTTCAGGGAAGGAGTAAGTAGTTTTACTGTTAGTATATTAATATTAGTTTACTAAGGTATCTGTAGATAATAATAATGTAGACCTAAGACCTTAACATAGGTAGTAATAGGCCGATAATGTAGGCAAACACTAGGTTAAGTTAGCTAGGGAGAACTGGCAGCCCTACCTTGAATGAGGAGGCTTGGGTCACAAAGACAGAATAGCGTCTTTCTTAAGACAGACAACACCTGGACAACACGTGCCGTGATCAGCAGACGGCGCCCCCCACGTGTCTTCACATCTGAGACCTGGGGAAATCTGGTAGAGGCACCTCGATGTACCGTAGATGACCTTCTCCATCAGGCCCATACAGTAAGACAAGACCTTAACCTTTATCTCGTAGATTACTGGCCAGTGTCTTGGGAGATTGTGAGTGAGTCGATCTGTGGGCCCGGTTGCAACAGGTTGAGCATGCCCAGAATTAAGGCTCCCGGTTGCACGTGGTTTCTGAGGGGAAGTCCAAAGGGGGCTAAGGCTAAGCTTAGAGAAGTGAAGATCAGGATATATGCTGCAACACCAAGTAAGTTAGTCCTTTATACGTGCATGCAGGCGAGGTTTTCTTGTAACATCAATCATTTGTGAAAATCTGTCCTATAAGCCACTTGTGAGGCTGAGGTACCCAAATCAGAGCTCGGTGTCAATAGAGTTTGCCAGGGTAGGCGACTCACTTGGAGGCAGCCCACACAAATTTTCACAAAAGTGGTCCTTCGAAAACCGTGATGTGGAATAGCTAGGTTAAGCTATCATAGCTAGGCCACAGTTATTAACCAGTTTAACAGAGTTAGGTTAAGCTATCATACCTAGGCTACACTTAAGAACCAGTTTAACAGAGTTAGGTTAAGCTATCATAGCTAGGCCACAGTTAGGAACCAGTTTAAGAAAGTTAGGTTAAGTTAGCACACCTAGGCCCCAGAGTTACACAGGCTAGGCCAAGCTGACTATACACAGAAGTTGTTATTTGCAGTAATTTACAGGCATGCCAGGTAGGCTAGAGAAGCTTGTGAATTTAATTATTTACAGTGATTACAAGTAATCCAGAGTAGGAGACTTGTGTGTTAATTATTTACAGTGGATTTGCAAGGTAGCCACAGTTAGGCTAGGCTTGTGCAATATTTACAAAAGTTATAGTAGCTAGGACAGATTTAACCTAGTTATTATTTACAGGGAGTTATAAAGCCAGGTTTAAGCTCTAGCACACTAGCTAGGTTAGGATTTACCTTATCCAACCATCCACACTAGACAGAGTAGCTGGGCACAGTTAGGCCAAGCTGTCTACATACCTGAGACTAGGTTAAGTCCTGTAATTATTTGCTGGCATTGTACAGTTAAGTGCTAGGTTAAGCTTTCACATCGATACACATTTCGATTGGGATTTGAAAGCTAACAGTGTACATTTTTGTTTCAGAGTAGAGTCAATATAATAAAGGGAGTTGTCAAGCTTGTTGAGAAGCCTTGAGACTCGTTCATTCTTGCCTAATACCGTTCGTGCTGTGGGGTGGGCTAATTGAAGTACAAATTAGTACCGTGATCTTAACTAAACCGCAACAATGGTAGGTGAAGATGCAGTACCAGCTGTCCCAGCTCTAAGTCAATTAAAGCGGTCTATGGGAGCCTATAAGGGGCGCCTGAGCAAAGCATGTGAGGAGTGTCGTACGGTCAGGCAAGACCAAGACGTTGACTGGGAGGAACTAGAGAGTTGCCTGAAACCTTTGGAGCAAAGACTAGAGGCCTTTGAGAGATCGTTTATCCTTTATGAGACAGAGGCCTATACTACAGGTGAGTCTGAATATACAGTCGAAGTAGCACGGACGGACTATGACGAACGAAGGGCAGAGTGTAAAGCAGAGTTGAGACTCTGCAGGCAGTTAATAAAGACTTTGAAGGCCGGTACAGCAGGGGCAGCAAATGTTTCAAGGAACACGAACAACAGCACGCCTGTTGATGTGTTGCCCAGATTGCCCCAGTTGAATTTACCAACGTTTGACGGAACCTTAACAGAGTACATTGCTTTCTGGGATCAGTTTAAAGCCCAGATAGATGACAGAGATGATTTGTCAGATGCCGTCAAGTTACAATATTTACGTTCACAGCTCAAGGGTAAAGCCTTGGACTTGGTCCGGCATTACCAAACCACCGACACCAATTACCAACATGCCAAAGACCAATTAAAGGACACGTTTGGCAACACTGAGGAGATAAAGGTAGCTATACTTTATCGGTTGTTGGATCTAGAGGCTTGATGCCATGACTGTCAGAGCCTAGAGAAGTTCCGAATCGAAGTTATGAGTTTGACGAATAGTCTTAAAGATTTACATGATTGGGGTAAGTCAGAATGGTTCATCAGTCAGGTGATTCAGAGGAAACTGGCTGGCACTACAGTGCATGAGTTGCACTTAAAATATCGGACAAACCGGTTCACAATACAACAGATCGTTGAGGGGTTGGGAGATCTCGAGTCTCACCTGAGCATAGGTCGGGGGGAGAAATTGCCGACCAAGGTGGAATCGATCAACCCCTCCAGATACTCGAGAGATAAAGCTAAACCACCTCCTACTAGGGTTGGCTCATATTATGCCCAGGACAAGTCCTCCACCCCCAGAGCCAAGGGAGAAGTCATTCAAGCGGCCAGTAAGAGACGGTGCGTGTTTTGTGAAGAAGAACATGCTAGTTCAGGGTGTTCAAGCTTCACCACCTATAACCAAAGGGTTCAACGACTAAAGGAGTTGAGACTTTGTTTCAAGTGTTGTGGAGAACATTTTGCCAGGGACTGTAATGCCCAACTCTGGGAGTGTCGGGGCTGCTGGAAGGGTAAGCACCACAGTGCACTGTGTCCTAATGACGCCATATTAGCACAAGTTAAGGAGAGCAAACCGCGAGAAAGGGCGGAGAGCAAGAACAAGTCTGAAGTAGTGATGAGTGTGGCGAGTACGGCACCGAGAATTTGTTCTGGTGAGCAGTTTCAAGGTTCGGTGGCCTTGCCCACCATAATGGCGGTGGTTGCGAATGGGATGAATTCTGAAATGACCCGTTTGTTCTTCGACAGTGGGGCACAGAGATCCTTCATAGTGGAGAGTCTAGCAACTAGATTGAAGCTGGAGACAGTTGGTAAAGTTGACATGAAGGTGGAAGGGTTTGGTGGGGAAGTCCCACGCAGGTCTTATCCAGTAGTCAATGTGATGGTCAGGTTAGCCGGGCATCGACGGGAAATTTCAGCCTTGATAGTGAAGAGGCTGCCCAATATCATTACCACTAAGGGACTGGCTGCAGCAGTCAAACGTTTGAGGGAGTTGGGTGTGAAGCTAGCGGAACCAGACATTGCTACAGACAACGTTAGTAATGTAGGAATCTTGGTAGGAGGGGATTACATAGACGAGTTCGTGTCTTCGAGATGGGTTATCAAGGAGGGGGTTGGCCTGTACAGGACTCCAGCAGGGTACATCGTAGGAGGCAGAGTACCAGCTCACTTCCCTGCGACCCCGGGAAAGGAGGGTTCTGGTATTACAGCGACTGAGGCTGTACTGGTGATGCGGATTGGTGTGCACGAAGGTCTGTCAGAGACGCAAGTTGGCATATCCGACAGTGAGCCGGTTCATAAACTATGAGACCTGGATGTAGTAGGGATTAAAGGTGACCAGCCGCCCCCCGAACACGAAGAGACGTATCGAGATTACTTGAACCATGTGCAGTTCAGGGACGGGCAGTACTGGGTGCGACTCCCATGGAAGCCGGGACACCCAACGCTGCCCACTAATTTCAAGAAAGCACGGGGTCAGTTGAATTCATTGGTGAACAGCCTGACCAAGAAGGGTCTGGTGGGGAAATATGATGATATTATTAAGGAACAGCTGGCCCTTGGGTTCATTGAGAAAGTGCCCAATGCCAGCCCTGGGGAAAACACCCATTATCTTCCACGCATGGCAGTCACCAAGGAGTCGGTAACCACTCCCATCAGAGTAGTCTTCAACTGCAGCTCGCAGGCGAGTCCCCGAGAGCCATCGTTGAACGACTGTCTGCTCACAGGGCCCTCCCTGACGCAGAAATTAGCAGATGTGTTGTTGAGATTCAGGATAGAACAGTATGCCTATGCGGCAGACATTAGCAAAGCCTTCCTACGTATTGGGTTGCAGCCACAAGACAGGGACTACACAAGGTTCTTGTGGTTGGCTAACAGGGAGGTGCCCAAGCAAGGGTATGATACCTACAGATTCAGGGCAGTGTTGTTTGGTGCCACTAGTTCACCATTCTTATTATAGGCTACCATAGACTACCTCCTTGTGAACTGTAACAGCCCGCTTAAAGGATTACTGAAGACCCTATTTTATGTAGACAACATGCAAGGTACCACCTCAGATGAAAGGCTGTTGATGGACATTTACCGAGAGTCTAATCAGGAGATGCTCTCGGCTAACATGCCATTGAGAGAATGGGTGACAAACAATCCAACGTTGCGGGGCATGGTGGAACGTGACTATGCTGGCTACTCAGTACCTGAGGTAACGTCGGTGTTAGGACTGGAGTGGGAAATCGAGGAAGACAGACTTAGGCTAAAGAGGAAGCCTGATGGGGAAGGGAAGCTGACCAGGAGGTCTTTGCTGAGCAAAGTACAGACTGCCTTCGATCCTTTGGGTTTGTTGACACCCATCACCATTCGAGGGAGGATGCTAGTGCAACAGACCTGGGAGCTGAACCTAGGTTGGGACGACCCACTGCCAGAAACAGTCTGCCAGGAGTGGGATCTGGTTAGCAAAGACCTAGCGGAATTGCATGAGTTCACATTCCCCAGGTCCATCGGGTGCACAGGGCTGGATTATGACTTGCACGTCTTCTGTGATGCCTCCTCCAGGGCCTATGGGGCAGTAGTGTATTTGGTGGCCGGGGACCAAGTCAATCTGGTCACCAGTCGTGCGCGGGTGACACCCCTGAAGGATTGCTCGATCCCAAAGCTAGAGCTCACGGCGATGTTGCTGGGAGCAAGACTGGGTAAGTACGTAGAGGAGGTGTTGAGTAATCTGAGGGTGAGACACACCTATGTATGGACAGACTCGGAGGTGGCCCTACAGTGGGTCCAGAACGACAGGTCTAAGCTCCCCTATGTCAGGAATCGGGTAAAGGGGATACGGGAACTGCAGTCAACGTCAACAATTCTGTATGTGCCTACAGATCAAAACCCAGCCGACCTGATAAGCCGAGGGGTGACACACAAAAAGCTGAGTAAAAGCGAGATTTGGTTCAAAGGCCCAGACTGGTTACCGGCAAGGGATTGCTGGCCAGAGCAGAAATTCGTGGAGACAACCAGCCGCATAGTACACTTTGCAGGGGAACCCGACACTGAATTATTTGACCCCAGGCGCTACTCCTCGTGGAGGAAACTTATAGGAGTCACGGAAATGGTATTTCAATTTGTGAGGAAGCTGCATGACAAGGTAAGCCAAGGTCGACAGTTGTCTCTCGTGGGTCCCAGAGAATATTGGATAAGGCAGTACCAAAGGGAGAGGTTTCCAGGAGTGCTGGAAGTACTTGCGACCAGGCAGCAGGTTATGGCGTCAGGATGCGTGTCCAACGACGACGACTCAGGGAACAGTAAATTGGTTCACTCATTGGGATTGTTCCTAGATCATGCAGGGCTAATAAGATTCAGGGAAAGAATACAAAACTCTGAGCTCAGCTATGGGGCCAAACATCCCATGCTATTGAGAAAGGAGGGATGGGCGACAGAACTATTGATACAAGATGCCCATCAGAGGACCCTACATGGGGGGTTTGGAGATACCCTCACCTGCCTACGTCAGAATTACTGGGTACTGAAGGGTCGAGCTGCCCTCAAAAGGGTGCTAAAGAGTTGCACGGTCTGCCGGCGGTACGATGGGAGGACCCTACCATACCCAGGTCCACCACCGCTGCCTCAGGAGCGGGTACATAGTGACAGGCCCTTTGAGACCACTGGCCACATTGAAGAACCCAGGAGACGATAGGGTGGACCCTCAGAAAGCATATGTCTGCCTGTTTACTTGTGCCACTACTCGAGCTGTGCATTTGGAGTTGGCAGAAGATATGTCAACAGAGACTTTCGTGAAGCTGTTCAGGAGGTTTACAGCCAGATTCTCGTGCCCGCGTTTGATTATCTCGGACAATGGCACAAGCTTTAGGGCGGCCGATAAAGTTTTCAGGAATCTTAGGGACAACGGAGAAGTACGAGAACACCTGAAGAGAATAGAGTGCGAGTGGAGGTTCATAGCTCCCAGGGCGCCATGGCAAGGGGGATTCTATGAACACATGGTGGGCACAGTCAAAAGGTGCATTCGGAAGGTCTTGCACAGCAGGAGACTGAGCTTTGATGAACTAAGGACAGTGTTAGTTGAGATAGAGGCAAGAGTTAATAACAGGCCTCTGACCTACGTACAAAATGGGATTGATGAGCAGGAAGCTCTCACCCCCAATCACATGCTGTTTGGAAGGAGGATTGAGCCCTTCCCCGCAATTTTGAGTCAGTCTTCCAAGGAGCTGGATTATTATGGGCCAGATGGTCCCCCCATCAATGAAGAACTGCACAGGAGTCACAACAGGAGTGAACATCCTGGACAAATGGAACCAGGTGTGGCGCAGGGATTACTTGACAACCTTGCGGGAACATTTCTATGGTGCCGACCCCGAGGCAAATAAGATGATGCTAAGTGAAGGGGACCTGGTGCTAGTAGAGTCCGAGGCACCCCGGGCATACTGGCCTCTTGGCCTGGTAGTGTCAACCCACCCAAACAAGGCTGGGCGGTTGAGAATGGTGAAGGTGAGAATGAATGGTGTCGAGACTATAAGACCCATCAACAGGCTTTTGCCTCTCGAGGTCCACACGGTGGGACCGGGACATGAGAAATTAGACCAGAGGCTGACCGAGCTGAGCGGCCGGACGACCCGTAAAATGGCGCTCAAGTCCAGGGCCCACTGGGAGGGCCTGCGGGAGGCAGACTTGATCTAGACTTAGCGCCTACCTTCGCTGGCGGGAGGATGTGGAAATTTATTTGGTCCCTAAAGTTCCACAGGACAGATCCAGCATGGCCGTATGGGACGGCTGAGCTGGATGGCCCTTATACCCCACCCTAACAATCAGCATTCTCTCTGGTCGGCGATGGATTCTTGGTAGGCATGTATTTAATTTATAGATTTATTCTTCAGGGAAGGAGTAGGTAGTTTTACTGGTAGTATATTAATATTAGTTTACTAAGGTATCTGTAGATAATAATAATGTAGACCTAAGACATTAACATAGGTAGTAATAGGCCGATAATGTAGGCAAACACTAGGTTAAGTTAGCTAGGGAGAACTGGCAGCCCTAGCTTGAATGAGGAGGCGCAGGTCACAAAGACAGAATAGCGTCTTTCTTAAGACAGACAACACCTGGACAACACGTGCCGTGATCAGCAGACGGCTCCCCCCACGTGTCTTCACATCTGAGACCTGGGGAAATCTGGTAGAGGCACCTCGATGTACCGTAGATGACCTCCTCCATCAGGTCCATACAGTAAGACAAGACCTTCACCTTTATCTCGTAGATTACTGGCCAGTGTCTTGGGAGATTGTGAGTGAGTCGATCTGTGGGCCCGGTTGCAACAGGTTGAGTATGCCCAGAATTAAGGCTCCCAGTTGCACGTGGTTTCTGAGGGGAAGTCCAAAAGGGGCTAAGGCTAAGCTTAGAGAAGTGAAGATCAGGATATATGCTGCAACACCAAGTAAGTTAGTCCTTTATATGTGCATGCAGGCGAGGTTTTCTTGTAACATCAATCATTTGTAAAAATCTGTCCTATAAGCCACTTGTGAGGCTGAGGTACCCAACTCAGAGCTCGGTGTCAACAGAGTTTGCCAGGGTAGGCGACTCACTTGGAGGCAGCCCACACAAATTTTCACACCCATCATCCTGCCCTCTTTAACTGTGGAGTTGGTAATCCATGGGCGACTTGAAAGGAAAACTACTATTTAATATCATGAGAGCCAGGAATCTGTCATTTCAAGGCCCATTATTTAAATCGTATATTGGTCCTCATCCAGGAATACCAGATATAGTCCTGATGAACAGAGATTGTGACCTCTTCCATTGTCGAGTCTCTCTTGGTGGGAACGTAGGATCCTTGTTATAATACAGCTATAAGCTTCTCCATTCAGGATACCTGTACCTCCGAAACCCAATCTCAACACCTTAGGATTTGACCCCTTCAGGGCATTTCCTAGTGAATATGAAATTGTGTCCTTGGAAAATTTGCCCTCCGCTGCTATTGACGACGCGATCAGGTCTCTTCACAACCGAGTACTTGATGCTACTATTGCAACTTGCCAATTAGCTTCCACAAAGATCTACCAGCAACATAAACCTACCAGGGAAATTAGAGGCTGTATGAAAAATTATCAAACAGAATGTCAAATTCATCTTCAGACGCAACAACCACCAGTGGCTACATTGTATAGATTGAGGCAGGATTAATTGCCATGATTAGTCATCACAAACGAGATTTATGGAAATTTCAAGTACTCCAAGCTAACCAGTACAAACGTTAACCTGCAAAATTTTGGAGCAAGATTCGGCAACTTAGGTGCAAGGCACAAGGCTCCCAGCTACCTAATTCATACCTTCACTGATGACGATGAGGAGGAGGTTGAAACTGAACTTGATAATTCACAGGACTAGGCTAATTTGATGGGTGATGTATGGGAAAAAATTCTGTCCCACAATAACAGTCGTCGATTTAATAATAACCACAATCAGTTGGTCAATGACTGGAGAGATGACAACTTAACTGATCTCCAATCACTACCTTCCATCGATACATCCACTCTTGAAGAGGACCACCCTCTTACTAGACCTATCACACTACTTGAGATAATTCAAGTTATTGAAAGAATGCGAAATAGAGCCCCAGGTATCTCTGGAATAACAGTGAAACAAAAAAGAGTTCCTACCCAGAAATTGTAAACAGTCTTTGGTTAATATCTTTAAAGAAAGTGGTTTTCAATACTGCTTGGATGATCTTTCTTGCGAAACCCCAGAAAGAAATCCACCAACCTGGAAGCTATGGACCTATATCCTTACTTGAAGTCACTGGCAAAATTCTTGAGAAGATCATTTCCAATAGATTGAACTATTACATGGAGTTTAATCACCTCTTCACAGAAAAACAATTTGGCTTTATTAATCATAGAGGTACCCATCATGCAATATATATTATTTTCGATGCTGTAGCGAGCCTGAAAAATCAGGGCAATTTTGCCCTAATTGCCACCAGAGATGTTCATAAAACTTTTGGTAGCTTATGGCATGATGGTCTTGTATATAAACTTGTTGATCTACCTGACCTTAACTGAACCTTTCTCAGATTTATATATAACATCTTAACTCAAAGAAAAATTATTCCTACCTATCTCTGCAGGTCGACAGAGCCTTTTATACCAACAGCGGGTGTCCCACAAGGTTCATGTCTTAGTGCAATTCTATACAATGATACAATAATAACGCAATTGATCGACACCATGCCTAACCCTTCTAGGGTAGGGTAGGTGCCTGAGTCCGAGCTTTTAGCTCATAAGACTGTCATTCCCATTTGCCCCCTTGGGGCGGGGATGGCAGACCAGAGAGGCCTAGCTTGTGGCTAGGCCTGGGGACAGTTGGTCCCAAAGATGAGGAGGTACCTGTGCCTCCTCCCATGGGAGACTTAGGTCTCAGACACTCCCTAAAGAGGGAGCCAAGGCCGGGCCACCACTTGGAAAAGGCCCGGGCCTGGAGAATACCGGCTAATCTTTAACTAACTAACAATAACGCAATTTGCAGATGATGTTATCCATGTCGTCTCATCAACCCCTGTAACAGGAAAATGTGAGTATGAGAGAGTCATAGAAAAAATGAATATTGAACTTCGTCGAACATTTAATTGGGAAAAGAAATGGAGAATTACGACCAACCCTGACAAAGTTCTTATTAGTTTTGCATCAACCATTACCTGGAGTTTACCTGGAGAGAGTTTCGGGGGTCAACGCCCCCGCGGCCCGGTCTGTGACCAGGCCTCCTGGTGGATCAGCGCCTGATCAACCAGGCTGTTGCTGCTGGCTGCACGCAAACCAACGTACGAGCCACAGCCCGGCTGATCAGGAACTGACTTTAGGTGCTTGTCCAGTGCCAGCTTGAAGACTGCCAGGGGTCTGTTGGTAATCCCCCTTATGTGTGCTGGGAGGCAGTTGAACAGTCTCGGGCCCCTGACACTTATTGTATGGTCTCTTAACGTGCTAGTGACACCCCTGCTTTTCATTGGGGGGATGGTGCATCGTCTGCCAAGTTTTTGCTTTCGTAGTGAGTGATTTTCGTGTGCAAGTTCGGTACTAGTCCCTCTAGGATTTTCCAGGTGTATATAATCATGTATCTCTCCCTCCTGCGTTCCAGGGAATACAGGTTTAGAAACCTCAAGGGGGGGTATCTCCATCAGAGGTTCACCTGTAGCAATTAGAAACCCTAAGAAGATTTTGGGATATGAAAGAGACAGGCTGCTCCACTCAACATCTCACGTCAGTAAAATGATTAGGATAGACAAAGCCAGTCTTAGCAGTCTCTATAGATTTAATCAAACCGCTTCCTATTGTGTCCCAATGTCGTTAACAACAGAGACCAACATGCTACTGTTACAACGGGTCCAGAATTTATTATTATTATTAAATATTAGCCGGTATTCTCCCGGCCCGGGCCTTTTCCAAGTGGTGGCCTGGCCTTGACTCCCTCTTTAGGGAGTGTCTGAGACCTAAGTCTCCCATGGGAGGAGGCACAAGTACCTCCTCATCTTTGGGACCAACTGTCCCCAGGCCTAGCCACAAGCTAGGCCTCTCTGGTCTGTCATCCCCGCCCCAAGGGGGCAAATGGGAATGACAGTCTTATGAGCTAAAGCAGTGGTTCCCAAACTGGGGGTAAATTACCCCCTGGGGGTAATTTAACCATTTTTCGGGGGTAATGGAGGGGTGACAGAAAAAAAGTTATGAATTCTGAAAATCAAGAAAACAATGCGGTACCCGGTATGAGGATTATTGTTAACTTTGTCTTAGTATATAAAGTTGTAAAGTAAACCTATTATAAGTAAGTAATAAAGTTAAACCAAATAACAATAAACATCAAAAACTAATATACAGTATTAGAAAAGAAGAAATATATAGCTAAGTGTGTGGAAACCCAAAAGTATTTTGACAAGTATGCTTCAGGACAAAAGTCACTCAGTAGCCCAGGTCGACCTGTCCAGTACGCGTCACTCACTTCCTGAGGCTGCCTCTATTTCACACTGTCAGTTTATCTGTGAGCATCAGCCGAGGTAGACATAAGCTGGTATGCATGTGTACTGCCCTGTGCAGTATATAGTTAGTATTTACCCACTGTTACTGTGAATTTGTAGCTATTATTAATTTTATATATAATGTATGTGTGGTTCTTACGTTTTCAATGGTTTTGCTAGGATTAGCAGAGTATGCGAGGCTGTATACGTTCACGTTTAGCCATATATATCAATAATAACAACATTTTGTGAAAGGAGTAACATGCTTTATGTGGCATGTTAAATTGGGTAACAAGCTGAAAAAGTTTGGGAACCACTGAGCTAAAGGCTCGGGCTCAGGCACCTACCCTACCCTAGAAGGGCTGGGCATGGTGTCGATGGGTCCAGAAGAGAGCTCTCCACTTTATTACAGGTACCAGGAGGAGAGACAGAATCAACATGGCAGATTTACACATACAACAGGATATTTCTGCCTTAAAACATATTTGACGTAAATTCAAAATAAAGATAATTGTAATAATAAAAGATAAATAAGTATAAGATAACCAGATATTGTATCTTTCTCCAAACTTATTCAAAAATTTATCATATTTTACAAATTATCTTCCGTACCTTAAATAATAATAATAATAATAATAATAATAACTGACTCATTAAAATAAAATAGTTTAGTTACACTTCAAAATATTTATTTTTTGGATCGTGGAACGTAAACAATAATTTTTTTTCCGTCTCCTCTAACACCATATGATGAGTTATATAACAATTAAACAAACTCAAATATTTACTTAAAATTAAATAGTAAAATTTAAAACTTAGTAAACTATTGAAAAAAATTTTCCAATTTCTTGGAGGTAAAAAAACTTTCTATAATATTTTAAAACATAGAAAACAAGATTATTTAATTTTTACATACAGAATATTTAACTTGGTTAATTACATCGACACCATGCCCAACCCTTCTAGGGTAGGGTAGGTGCCTGAGCCCGAGGCTTTAGCTCATAAGACTGTCATTCCCATTTGCCCCCTTGGGGCGGGGATGGCAGACCAGAGAGGTCTAGCTTGTGGCTAGGCCTGGGGACAGTTGGTCCCAAAGATGAGGAGGTACTTGTGCCTCCTCCCATGGGAGACTTAGGTCTCAGACACTCCCTAAAGAGGGAGCCAAGGCCGGGCCACCACTTGGAAAAGGCCCGGGCCGGGAGAATACCGGCTAATCTTTAATAATAATAATAATGGTTAATTACATCGACACCATGCCTAACCCTTCTAGGGTAGGGTAGGTGCCTGAGCCCGAGCCTTTAGCTCATAAGACTGTCATTCCCATTAGCCCCCTTGGGGCGGGGATGGCAGACCAGAGAGGCCTAGCTTGTGGCTAGGCCTGGGGACAGTTGGTCCCAAAGATGAGGAGGTACTTGTGCCTCCTCCCATGGGAGACTTCGGTCTCAGACACTCCCTAAAGAGGGAGCCAAGGCCGGGCCACCACTTGGAAAAGGCCCGGGCCGGGAGAATACCGGCTAATCTTTAACTAACTAACTAACTGGTTAATTACATGCATTTTAAAAAGAATAAAATATTTTGGAAACCTTAGGGTTATATATTTAATAAATACTTTTAATCCTCTAAATATAATCGTTATATCATATCTCTTACATGTATTATTTCTACAGGTAATTATTAATAATTATTATTATATGTCTGGAAATAATGGAAGAAAAAATCTGCAAGATCAAGAGAAAATCAGGTTGAATCTGAAGATTATTTAATCTTCATTGATGATCCTCCATAGTTGAGTTGATGCTGGGGTAGATCAGTGGATGCTGGGATAGATCAGTGGATGCTGGGGTAGATCAGTGGATGCTGGGGTAGATCAGTGGATGCTGGGATAGATCAGTGGATGCTGGGGTAGATCAGTGGATGCTGGGATAGATCAGTGGATGCTGGGGTAGATCAGTGGATGCTGGGATAGATCAGTGTATGCTGGGGTAGATCAGTGGATGCTGGGATAGATCAGTGGATGCTGGGGTAGATCAGTGTATGCTGGGGTAGATCAGTGGATGCTGGGATAGATCAGTGGATGCTGGGGTAGATCAGTGGATGCTGGGGTAGATCAGTGGATGCTGGGATAGATCAGTGGATGCTGGGATAGATCAGACCAGTGGATGCTGGGGTAGATCAGTGGATGCTGGGATAGATCAGTGGATGCTGGGGTAGATCAGTGGATGCTGGGGTAGATCAGTGGATGCTGGGGTAGATCAGTGATTGTTGAGTTAGATCAGTGGATGCAGGGGTAGTTCAGTGGATGCTGGGATAGATCAGTGGATGCTGGGGTAGATCAGTGGATGCTGGAATAGATCAGTGGATGCTGGGGTAGATCAGTGGATGCTGGGATAGATCAGTGAATGCTGGGGTAGATCAGTGGATGCTGGGGTAGATCAGTGAATGCTGGGATAGATCAGTGTATGCTGGGATAGATCAGTGGATGCTGGGGTAGATCAGTGGATGCTGGGGTAGATCAGTGGATGCTGGGGTAGATCAGTGGATGCTGGGGTAGATCAGTGTATGCTGGGATAGATCAGTGGATGCTGGGGTAGATCAGTGAATGCTGGGGTAGATCAGTGTATGCTGGGGTAGATCAGTGGATGCTGGGGTAGATCAGTGGATGCTGGGATAGATCAGTGGATGCTGGGGTAGATCAGTGATTGTTGAGTTAGATCAGTGGATGCAGGGGTAGTTCAGTGGATGCTGGGGTAGATCAGTGGATGCTGGACTAGGTCACTGTATGCTGGGGAAGATCAGTGAATGCTGGGATAGATCAGTTAATGCAGGGGTAGATCAGTGTATGCTGGGGTAGATCAGTGGATGCAGGGGTAGATCAGTGATAGTTGGGTTAGATCAGTGGATGCAGGGGTAGTTCAGTAAGTGCTGGGGTAGATCAGTGGATGCTGGACTAGGTCACTGTATGCTGGGGTAGATCAGTGGATGCTGGGGTAGATCAGTGTATGCTGGACTAGGTCACTGTATGCTGGGGAAGATCAGTGGATGCTGGGGAAGATCAGTGAATGCTGGGATAGATCAGTGGATGCAGGGGTAGATCAGTGATAGCTGGGTTGGATCAGTGGATGCTGGGGTAGTTCAGTGAATGCTGGGGTAGATCAGTGGATGCTGGGGTAGATCAGTGTATGCTGGACTAGGACACTGTATGCTGGGGAAGATCAGTGAATGCTGGGATAAATCAGTGGTTCTGGGGTAGATTAGTGAATGCTGGGATAGATCAGCGGATGCTGGGGTAGTTCAGGGAATGCTGGGGTAGATCAGTGGATGCTGGGGTAGATCGGTGGAGGCTGGGGTATATCAGTGGATGCTGGGGTAGATCAGTACTGTTCTTGCTGCTGAACATCGGTTTAGTGCCGATGAAGGTAGCGTAGGTAGCAATGATACGGCCGTGGACTAGTTTGGCTTTAATTGGATAGGAGTGAGTACACAACGGGCAGTGTGAGGGAGTGACCGCGAGCCAGTCCGTGGAGGGGTCACTTGTGTCTATCAAGTCGGTCGGCGTAGGAGTGAGAGAGGGTGGGTTGTGCCACCCACTGACCTGTGTGAGCTTACAGAGGGGAGCACCTGAATACTGCGAAATATGAACTAGTCAGAGCAGACGGCTAGGCTGTGTGTTCTGACGGTACAGGCTGTCTACATTTGCTCGGCCACGCACCTCGCGTCGTCCCGACGCGACAATACTGGTGGGCCCGTAGGTATAAAGGAATTACACTAGCTACCCCAGAGAGGGACTGGCTTTCGCTCACTAGTAAATAAAAAATGGACATAAAAATGCAACAGACAAAAAAAAACTCTCCCATCCAGGGGAAGAGAAAACTGGTTTGCCCGCGCTGTTTCATCGAGGAGAGAGTCCGGAGATGTCAGCACTGGAACTAAAATCTTCTATATACAGGTTGTCCGCAGGGCTGAACATCAGTTGACCACTCGTCTACTAACGTTGTCGCACCCTCACATCTGCAAACAATGACTGACAGTAGCATTTCCTAAGGTGTGACATGTAACTCAGAGGGCAGCACTGCCCTGACCGTAATACAGGCATTTTTTTTTGTTATAAAAACACTGGGTGCACATACCTACAATAATACTATATCCATGGAATTCATTACACTCTGGGTACCCTTCTAAAAGTATTTACATAATTACATGATGTTGTCCACCCTGACTCCATTATCGACTAGCTATACAATGTGTGTGCATTTATACCCATTTCTGCAAGCAAACAATTAGCATAACTAGCGTAGGAGTCAGACAAGTCAGTAGGTACATCAATGTCACAGAAATGTACTGTTGTCCTGGGTCGCAGGCCATAAGTATGGAGCCTTACTGGGTCGTCTTCCGTAACAGTAGTAGTGGGAGAAGGGATAGACGGGTTGTCCCTAGCATTGGTCTGATTGTGGCATTGCGACACATGCGACTCCAGCTCTGCTTCAGCCTGCACATGGTCCACATACTTCATGTGATCAAGGTGGGCTTCCTTAATAGTTCCCGTAGCAATCTCCCTCACCTCGAACTTATTGCCACGGAGCTGTCGTAGGACATGGTAAGGACCCACGAATTTTGGGACAAGTTTGTGCATACCTGGGGTCTGCGCTGGGTTGAGCAACATAACTTTGCAACCTGGTTCCACTTTGCTTTCCTTGGCGTGGGCATTGTGTTCAGACATGAACCTGTCAGTAGCTTTCATAAGGTTCTCTCGTACCCGCTGGAAAACAAGCTGCATTGTCCGCATCTTTACTACACTGGGGTTATCAGTATCATAAGTAGGTCTAGGTGGAGCAAACAGAATTTCATATGGTAAGCGCTTGTCATACCCATACAAAGCAAAATGAGGTTTCTCACCGATCGAGCTGTTGAGAGAGGAATTTAATGTACACTGAACATCTGGGATAGCCTCATCTCATGTAGTACAACTTGGGTTAACGGTTACCCTGAGCACCTCCAGGACTTTGCAATTTGTACGTTCAGCAAGACCATTACTCGCAGGGTGGCGTGGAGCTACTGGCGCTTGGTGAATATTAAATCTGGAGCAAAGATCCTGCATTATGCCATTTATAAACTCAGGCCCATTGTCTGACAGAAGGACACGTGGGCAAGTATGACGAAGAACAACATGCTCACGGAAAGCACTAGCGACCGTTTCGGCGGTTTTATCAGGAATGGGTACTAATTCACTGTACCGCGTCAAGTTATCTACCATTACAAGCAGGTGCTTATTTCCCTTCTCCGAGGTCGAGAAGTTCGTCAACAGGTCGACAGAAGTTCTCTCCCAGGGCTCCTTTGTAATGGGATACTTTAGAATGGGGTTAGGACCTGTAATGGTACCCTTGTGCTGTAGGCAAACAACACACTGGTGTACATGCTTGGCAATGTCCGCTGCCATCTTAGGCCAGAAATATTTCATTCGTGCCTGTTTGATACTGCGGTCCTTCCCGGGGTGCGCTACACCTGGGACATCATGGATCAACCTAAGAGTAGCTGGTATCATGGACTCTGGTATCACCAGTTGGTATATGGTTCTGCCGGGGTCCACCAGCTGTGCAACACGGCACAGTACTCCTTGGTTGACCACCAAATCCTTCAGTGGAACGGGAGACTTGACCTGTAAGTCAACGTCCTCCTTGGTCAGGAACCGAAGGACTGGAGACCACACAGGGTCCTGTCGTTGGGCTCTCTCGAGATCCTCAACAGAGAATGAATTGCCGACACTCACGAATGCTATATGCCTCGACAGGGCATCAGCTACAACATTTTGCTTACCTGGGACATAGCAAATTTCAGGGTTGTAGTCATTGAACGTGAGCGACCAGCGAGCATGCTTTCCCGAGAGGTTCTTATTCGCAAAAAGAGCCAATAAGGGTAGATGATCTGTGTAAATCTTGATGGGGTAATGATAGATGATATCCCGGAAATGACTCAAGGCCCACACAATGGATAAAGCTTCTAGCTCTGTCACTGAATAATTGACTTCCGCTTTAGTAAGGACACGGCTAGCATAGGCAATAGGCTATTGCTTACCATTAGATTCCTGTGACAAGACTGCACCGATGCCAACTTTGCTGGCATCAGTCGTCAAGGTAAATGCCTTGGTGAAATCAGGGAATCTAAGGGTTGGGGCTGATGTTAACTTGTTCTTAAGAATGACAAAAGCTCGTTCCTGATCACACGTCCACTCAAAAGGGGCATCCTTCTTGAGTAAGCATGTCAGGGGTGCAGCAATGGTGGAGAAACCTGCGATAAAGGTGCGGTAGAAACCCGCCAGGCCTATGAAGGACCGGACTGCATCCGCTATCATGGGTCTGGGGAATTTCTGCACGGCCGAGATTTTAGACTCGTCTGTCTTTATGCCATTCTGAGTCACTATGTGACCCAGAAATTTTATTTCCTTCCGGAGGAAATGACATTTGGCGAGCTTTACCTTAAGGTTTGCCTGAGCTAACCTGTCCAATACCCTGTCAAGTTTCTCGAGATATGTCGGGACATCTTGCGACATGACTATGAGATCATCTAGGTCTAGGTAGACCATGAGCGTGCCACCTAGGAGAGTATGGAAAATTGTCGTCATCAAACGACTAAATGTGATTGGGCTTCCGCGCAAGCTGAAAGGCATCCTCCTGAACTGGTAATGACCAGTTGGCGTAGAGAAAGCTGTCAACTCTTTGCTCTCGTCATCGAGGGGGATCTGCCAGAACCCTTGAAGAAGATCAAGAGTTAAAAAGACCTTATTATCGCCGATGTTCTGCAACAGGTCGTTCAGAACTGGCAACGGGAAGTGGTCTGGGATGGTACATGCATTCAGTTTCCTGTAATCGATAACAGGGCACCAGGTTCCATCTTTCTTGGGAACCAGAATAAGGGGAGCATTCCACGGGGAAGTGGACTCCTCAATAACTCCATCACGGAGCATCCGTGTGATGAGTTCTTCGGCAAAGACTCTTTGCGCATGTGGCAGGCGATACGCAGGTACATAAATGGGTTTAGTACCTTTGTCAAGTGGAATACGATGAGAGATCAGTGGGGTCAAACCCATCGATTCACCATCTAGTGCGACTGCAGAACGTGCACGATTGAGAACCTGGAGAAGTTTTGGGACCTCTTCAGGATAGTCTGTCAAAGCTAGATCATCTTCCTGCACTGGCCGGGTGTTGGAAGAGTCAGCAGCAGACTCACCTGGGAGAACTGCACTCACGAGGAAGTCAGCTGGGGCTTCACCCTCCACTCTCACCGGGAGAGGGAATCTGACAAGGTCGACAAGTGAGGTATTCTTCCGCAGGGGAAATTCTCGACTGTGCATGTTGACAACAAGGACTTGCAACTTACCACGTTGCACTGTGTGCAAGGATGGTTCAAGGGAGAGGCCCTTGACTCGGCACGTGTCGTTGTCAACCAGCACATGGTCTCCTTCAAAAGCTCTGTTCACGTACACCGTAACAGGAGTGAGCGAGTTAGCTGACAAAGTGACGTCATACTTTGTACAAGCCGTAACTCTGCTCGCTGATGCCATGACACGAGTCAGACAGTCGCCTGCCGACAGGGATACTGCGGCTTGACAACTGCTGTTCTCTACAACAGCGTCAGAGTTAGAGTGAAGGTTAAACTGGGCGTCCCCAGACTGGGTTTCACTGGTAACTAAGCACTGATGGCCAGGAGGTGACGGGCAACGAGCTCTACTACGAGGATGATCAGGACAAGAGACCGACCCCGGGGAGAATGTGCTATGGAAACCACCGGTTTCCAACGATTCCAGGCACTGTGCATACTCTGAGACAGAGTAGCATGTAGTGGATCCTAAGCGCACGCCCCAAAAGGGCACATCCACTCCGTTGAATTCCGCTTTCCACTCAGCTGGATCTAAGCGGATTCTAAGATCTGCCATGGTTTTGAACCCTATGAGCAGGTCACCATGGAAAACAATACCATCTACGACTAAGAATTTTGCGGACAGCTTGCGACCCTGGACCGCAAATTCTAACGTTGTGCGACCGCGGTGCATTGCGCGACGATTGTTTGCTCCACTCAGCTGACAGCATACTTCGCAGCTTGTTGCACTCATGGGAGGTATGACTGGAAGTATTGTGGTACACACAGACTCCCTTGCGAGACTGAGCATGGGGACGGTTACAGTTACTTTGATACTGAGCGTGGGAACGGTTACAGTTACTTTGCGGGGACTTAGGTGTGTAACACTCTGATCGGTAGTGCCCACGTTTGCCACAGTTGAAACAAGTCACTACACGCTTAGCAGGTGAGGTTGGGGGTGGTGTTTGCTGGCGACGTTTCGCCTTGGTCCAGGAATTCGATGACTGCGTTTTTGTATGAGACTGACTGTTGTTACTGTGGTCAATATTTTTACTTAGGCGAGTGGTAGTGAGACTGGGGTTAGAAACTTTGTGGGCTGGCTGTCTGACAGCAGCGGCGAAAGTGACTTCTGGCTGCGACCGCGGGGTCACTGTGGACGGCGCCGGAAGGATGGGTAGGGGATCATCCGCAAAGCGGCAAACCTTGCCTTGCTCGGAAGGCGGCTTGAGCGAGTCGATGGCATCATATGCACCCAGGACGTCGTGCTGAGGGCCGAGTCCTAGCGCATCAATGGCAACCCAGAGGTTAGGGGGGCATCCCTCCGCATGATGCCGACAGCCAGCATGGGGATGATGTCTTTAGCATCAATACGGCCGTCACCATCCACCCACTTAGTGGAGCTGATGGCATCAGTAAAGTCCGTGGCGGCTTGCTCGAATTGGCAATGCAATCCAGGGGGCTTTCGTGACGGTATTGACATTCGGCCAAGACGCTGGTAACGATGTCAATGTAATGGCTTTGGCGACTACGCCGAAAATAACTCCTAAATTCCTCCTTAAGCTCGTGCCAAGACTGCATCTTACAAACGTGCTTGAGCCGTACAAAGGCACCTATATCATCCTGGTTGAGATCCACTGCTGCAACAGCAGCACGAATATACTGTGCGTCCGTGGGACTATCAAATTGGGCCTGAACAGACGTCTCGACTGACTGCAGCCATGGCTCTAACCTATGTGAACGACCGTCAAAAATAAGGGTCGGGTATGGACGATGAGCCGGCCCATTGGTGGTCGAGGCTTGCGCCACAACTTGACCAACTGTCACGGGGGCTTCGATGCCCTGCCGCGTGTTCACGCTGGCTGAGGCACCATTGCTAGCACCAGCAGAATCTGGACTAGCGGTACGGCCACTGCGTGTCTTAGTCATGACGTCAATTGTTCAAATGCAAGTAGGTCACGAAGAGGGTAAACAGGTCAGAGCAAGAAATGGTATGCACTGGCTACAATTCAACACAGAGTCAGAGAGAACACAGCACCACGGTACTAGATAAACTGCTTAGTGATGGAAATAGTTTGAGCAAAAGAACAATAAAAAGGAAATAGTGGTACACTCTGAACACAAAATAAGAGATGTATGCAAGTGAATGAACTACAGGGAAGTGCACAAAATGAAACTAAGGGTGGTCAATAATTTCACCAGGAGACTGGCAACAAAATTTATGAAAAGGAGTTGAACTGTAAACACTGGTAGCAGAAATTGCACAAAAATTAAAAATAAATCAGGTACTACACAACACTAAACTGTGCTGCAAGCACAGTTTAAAAAGATTGCAGGTGCTAGCAGTTGCAAATTGAAATGCAAAAAAAAGGTAATTCACTTGCACAAAGGGAAGTTGGCACAGCAAAGATATCAGAGAATGGGATAGTGCCAAATATCACAGAAAAAAATACACTGTATCAAGAAATGCTATATTGCACACAAAATAAAATTAATAAAAATGCAAATTATTAAACTCAAGAATAGGGCAAAGGTTAACTGGTGTTAGCAGGGTGTACACTGGTGTTAGCAGGGTGTACACTGGTGTTAGCAGGGTGTACACTGGTGTTAGCAGGGTGTACACTGGTGTTAGCAGGGTGTACACTGGTGTTAGCAGGGTGTACACTGGTGTTAGCAGGGTGTACACTGGTGTTAGCAGGGTGTGCACTGGTGTTAGCAGGGTGTACACTGGTGTTAGCAGGGTGTACACTGGTGTTAGCAGGGTGTACACTGGTGTTAGCAAGGTGTACACTGGTGTTAGCAGGGTGTACACTGGTGTTAGCAGGGTGTACACTGGTGTTAGCAGGGTGTACACTGGTGTTAGCAGGGTGTACACTGGTGTTAGCAGGGTGTACACTGGTGTTAGCAAGGTGTACACTGGTGTTAGCAGGGTGTACACTGGTGTTAGCAGGGTGTACACTGGTGTTAGCAGGGTGTACACTGGTGTTAGCAGGGTGTACACTGGCAAAACAAAAATTTCACAATCTCAAGGTCAAAATTAATGAACTTCACAAGTAATTTTGATAATTAATGGTATATAAGCAGGTTCCCAAAAATACACTCAATGACTTGGGTATACAAAATAACAAAAAGTAATGCACATAGGTGAATATTCACAGATAAAACATAGAATATATGTAGAGCAAATAAATGGGGAAACAGGAGAAAAGTGTAATGGGCTAGGCACAGATTGTTTCACTGCAGGTAGAATAAACTAATACTTAAGTACTTGAAGATTACACTTATTAAAAGAAAAAACACTAACAAACAAAACAGTGCAGGGTTGTCAACAATCTGTGACTAACTTGCAGGTGCAACTAACAAAATTAACAGCACACAGAGTCACAGAGGGTGAGGCAATGGGAGGAAGAAAGGGCAAAATCAGTGTTTATCCATGGGCTTCAGGAGAGAGAGGAAAGGACACACACTGAAAGGCAGCAGGAAGAAAGAAAGGAGATTGAGAAAATCATCACGGAAATAGGTGAAGAGATGGACGAGATTGTAAATTTTCAGAGAATAGGGGGGTACTCGAAGGGGAGAAACCGACCAATCAAGCTGATTCTCAGGACGGAAACAGTGCGGAACAGGATCCTCCAAGAGAAACCACGATTGAAATACTCGGAAGAGTACAAGAGGGTGTTCCTAGACAGAGACAGAACAAAATCAGAACGACAGCAGCTGAGGGAGAGGACAAAAAAGCGAAAGGAGCTAGGAAAAGAGACAAGGAGGGAACCAGCAGAGGTCAGTCAGAGCAGAACAGAACAGCAAGGGCAAGCACACACACAACTATTCTCAGAACCATGCAACCTATCACACCATCCCAACACACACTACAATCCATACCCACAGCCTCCACCCAACACCGAGCTATAGAATCCCACAGTATGCCACCAGGTCTCCCACCCTCACAGGCCCCCCAAACCACAGTGTTGGAAAGGAAACTGAAGGTATGGTACACAAACGCTGATGGAATAACAAATAAGTGGGAGGAGTGGCATGAAAGAGTCAAAGAAGCATCACCAGACATCATAGCTCTCACAGAAACCAAGCTTACAGGTATGATAACAGATGCCATCTTTCCAACGGGATACCAAATCCTGAGGAAAGACAGAGGGAACAGGGGGGGTGGAGGAGTGGTGTTGCTGATCAAAAATCGCTGGAATTTTGATGAGCTGGAGAGAGGAGACAGCGAAGAAAGTGATTACATAGTGGGAGCACTTCACTCTGGAGGTCCCAAGGTGGTAATTGCAGTGATGTATAACCCACCACAGAACAGCAGGAGGCCAAGGCAAGAGTACGACGAGAGCAATAGAGCGATGGTTGACACACTGGCTAGAGTGGCCAGAAGAGCTCATGCATGCAGGGCAAAGCTCCTGATCATGGGTGACTTTAACCACAAGGAGATCGATTGGGAGAACTTGGACCCACATGGGGGCCAAGATACATGGAGGGCTAAGATGATGGAGGTGGTACTGGAAAACTTCATGTGCCAACACGTAAGGGACACTACAAGAGAGAGAGGAGAGGATGAACCAGCAAGGCTGGACTTAGTATTCACCTTGAGTAGTGCAGATATCGAGGACATCACATATGAAAGACCCCTTGGGGCCAGTGACCATGTGGTTTTAAGCTTCGAATACACAGTAGAGCTACAAGTGGAGGGAGAAGCAGGAGGGCCAGGACGAATGAAGCCAAACTACAAGAAAGGGGACTACACAGGAATGAGGAACTACCTGAACGGGGTTCAGTGGGACAGAGAACTGGCAGGGAAGCCAGTTAATGAGATGATGGAATATGTAGCAACAAAATGCAAGGAGGCTGAGGAGAGGTTTGTACCCAAGGGTAACAGGATTATTGAAAAAGCCAGGATGAGCCCATGGTTTACCCAAAGGTGCAGGGAGGCAAAAACCAAGTGTGCTAGGGAATGGAAGAAATATAGAAGGCAAAGGACCCAGGAGAATAAGGAGAACAGTCGTAGAGCCAGAAACGAATATGCACAGATAAGAAGGGAGGCCCAAAGACAATATGAAAATGACATATCAGCGAAAGCCAAATCTGACCCGAAACTGTTGTACAGCCACATCAGGAGGAAAACAACAGTCAAGGACCAGGTAATCAGGCTAAAGAAGGAAGGAGGAGAGACAACAAAAAATGACCGTGAAGTATGTGAAGAACTCAACAAGAGATACAAAGAAGTGTTCACAGAGGAGACAGAAGGGACTCCAGAAAGACGGAGAGGTGGGGCACACCACCAAGTGCTGGACACAGTGCACACAACCGAGGAAGAAGTGAAGAGGTTTCTGAGTGAGCTAGATACCTCAAAGGCAATGGGGCCAGATAACATCTCCTCATGGGTATTGAGAGAGGGAGCAGAGGTGCTATGTGTACCCCTAACAACAATATTCAATACATCTATCGAAACAGGGAGATTGCCTGAGGCATGGAAGACAGCAAATGTAGTCCCAATCTTTAAAAAAGGAGACAGACATGAAGCATTAAACTACAGACCAGTGTCACTGACATGTATAGTATGCAAAATCATGGAGAAGACTATCAGGAGAAGAGTGGTGGAACACCTAGCCAGCAGCCAACATGGTTTCAGGGACGGGAAATCATGTGTCACAAACCTACTGGAGTTCTATGACATGGTGACAGCAGTAAGACAAGAAAGAGAGGGGTGGGTGGATTGCATTTTCTTGGACTGCAAGAAGGCGTTTGACACAGTTCCACACAAGAGATTGGTGCAAAAACTGGAGGACCAAGCAGGGATAACAGGGAAGGCACTACAATGGATCAGGGAATACTTGTCAGGAAGACAGCAGCGAGTCATGGTACGTGGTGAGGTGTCAGAGTGGGCACCTGTGACCAGCGGGGTCCCGCAGGGGTCAGTCCTAGGACCAGTGCTGTTTCTGGTATTTGTGAACGACATGACGGAAGGAATAGACTCTGAGGTGTCCCTGTTTGCAGATGACGTGAAGTTGATGAGAAGAATTCACTCGATCGAAGACCAGGCAGAACTACAAAGGGATCTGGACAGGCTGCAGACCTGGTCCAGCAATTGGCTCCTGGAGTTCAATCCCACCAAGTGCAAAGTCATGAAGATTGGGGAAGGGCAAAGAAGGCCGCAGACGGAGTACAGTCTAGGGGGTCAGAGACTACAAACCTCACTCAAGGAAAAAGATCTTGGGGTGAGTATAACACCAGGCACATCTCCTGAAGTGCACATCAACCAAATAACTGCTGCAGCATATGGGCGCCTAGCAAACCTCAGAACAGCATTCCGACATCTTAATAAGGAATCATTCAGGACCCTGTACACCGTGTACGTTAGGCCCATATTGGAGTATGCGGCACCAGTTTGGAACCCACACCTAGCCAAGCACGTGAAGAAACTAGAGAAAGTGCAAAGGTTTGCAACAAGACTAGTCCCAGAGCTAAGAGGTATGTCCTACGAGGAGAGGTTAAGGGAAATCAACCTGACGACACTGGAGGACAGGAGAGATAGGGGGGACATGATAACGACATACAAAATACTGAGAGGAATTGACAAGGTGGACAAAGACAGGATGTTCCAGAGATTGGACACAGTAACAAGGGGACACAGTTGGAAACTGAAGACACAGATGAATCACAGGGATGTTAGGAAGTATTTCTTCAGCCACAGAGTAGTCAGTAAGTGGAATAGTTTGGGAAGCGATGTAGTGGAGGCAGGATCCATACATAGCTTTAAGCAGAGGTATGATAAAGCTCACGGCTCAGGGAGAGTGACCTAGTAGCGATCAGTGAAGAGGCGGGGCCAGGAGCTCGGACTCGAACCCCGCAACCTCAACTAGGTGAGTACAACTAGGTGAGTACAGGAATTACATGAAAACTGTATGTGAGAGGTAAATTGTATAAATGGTTAACACTGAACAATTTAAATCAATAACTGAGGTGCAAGGATGCAGAATAAAATCTTGGAATTTAAAATGTAGGAGTGCAAAAAAATAAATTTACAAAATTTAAGAAGCTGTAGGTAAAGTGGCAAAATGTGCACTTATGACACTGAACAATTTACTGAAGTATGGCTTCAGTAACTGTAACTGTATTGGTGCAGGACAGTTAAATAACGTCACAAAATATTAGGAAATGCTTGGTAAGTCACTGTTTACTTAACTTTGAGTGCAGGAGATGGACGAGGTGCTGGGAGCTGCAGGTCCTGAAGTTTTCAGTGATGCTCTGGTAACACTACACACCTCGTAGCATTTGTATACTGCTATGGAGCTTCAATGACGTAGGAAAAATTATCAGAATGGACTTGGGAAGAACAGGAAGGACCGGGGTTACTCTGTGGAGGTATAAGATATTAGAAAAACGTGGCTACTCGGCGTGAACCACAGCTGTGCGTGGATTGTTTACACTGGCAAGCGTGTCTGGGCGCGCTGACTGACTGCGGCTTCAGCACACGGAACAAAACATTCACTGCGCTACTCGAACGTGCTAAAAAAAACAAGCTTAAGTGAACCAAGGAACTGATGCGAGGAGATTTTACTGTAACAATTTACTGGGGAAAAAAAACTGATGACGAACTGGGAATGTAACAGCAAGGGAAAAGAAAAAAAAATTTTAACTGGGCAACACAAAAAAAAACCCGCACTGGCTGGAGATACGTAGACGCTGAGTAGTTGTAGACACTATGATGAGTCACGAGCTGCTGTAGACGGCGTGGGGGCTGAACTAAGCTGGCTTAGAAGCTAAGCCAACTGGGTTTCCACGTGGTTAAGCCAGGTAGAACTTCTTGGAGAAAACTGGGAAGAACACAACACACATGGACGACGAGATGGACGTCGTTGCGTAGCAGAGAAGGCTGTAGAGAAGGCTGGTATGTGTACAAGCTGTCTAGGGTATGGACCAACCCCAGAGCTGCCTCCTGGTCACGCGGGAAGCCACACGAAGCCAACACACTAAACGACCTCACCTCTACTTCTTGTAGCTGAGAAGGGCGTACGGACGCTGTAGGAGGCAGGAGAATGGTGCTGGAGAGTGCTGAAAGGGCTGTAGAGAGGGTGATGAGGTGAACACGTGACTGCTAAGGCTGGAGGTGACGCCGTGACGCCTATGTCCAGATTTTGTGGAAAAAATCTAGGATGAAGATCTATCTCAGGTCCCGTCAAGAAGCTGGGAGTAACATAACTCTTTAGGCCAGCAGGGGCGTTGGATGACGATGGATGATGTTGACTGGCGTTGACCGATGGTGTTGACCCCTCCACCCTGAAGAGGCTCACAATGCCGTTGACTCTGCTGTCACCACTGTTATAACTGTTCTTACTGCTGAACAGCGGTTTAGTGCCGATGAAGGTAGCGTAGGTAGCAATGATACGACCGTGGACTAGTTTGGCTTTAATTGGGTAGGAGTGAGTACACAATGGGCAGTGTGAGGGAGTGACTGCAAGCCAGTCCGTGGAGGGGGAGCACTTGTGTCTATCAAGAGGGTCGGCCTAAGAGTGAGAGAGGGTGGGCTGTGCCTCCCACTGACCTAGGTGAGCCTACAGAGGGCAGCACCTGAATGCCACAAAATATGAACTAGTCAGAGCAGACGGCTAGGCTGTGTGCTCTGACAGTACAGGCTGTCTACAGGTAGATCAGTGGATGCTGGGGTAGATCAGTGTATGCTGGGGTAGATCAGTGGATGCTGGGGTAGATCAGTTATAGCTCTGTTAGGTCAGTGGATGCTGGGGTAGTTCAGTGAATGCTGGGGTAGATCAGTGAGTGCTGGGGTAGATCAGTGATAGCTGGGGTAGATCAGTGGATGCTGGGGTAGATCAGTGGAAGCTGGGGAAGATCAGTGAATGCTGGGGTAGATCAGTGGATGCTGGGGTAGATCAGTGATAGCTGTGGTAGATCAGTGGGTGCTGGGGTAGATCAGTGATAGCTGTGGTAGATCAGTGGATGCTGGGGTAGATCAGTGAATGCTGGGGTAGATCAGTGGATGCTGGGGTAGATCAGTGAATGCTGGGGTAGATCAGTTGATGCTGGGTAGATCAGTGGATGCTGGGGTAGTTCAGTGAATGCTGGGGTAGATCAGTGGGTGCTGGGGTAGATCAGTGATAGCTGTTGAGAAATGGCATTACCAGCTAAGCTTAAACAGTGAAAACTTAACTTAAAGACAACTCATCGCCTGCATAGCCGCCCCTGCAGACGAGGTCTAGAAGCTGTCGAAACCATCTCACAATGGGCTGTCAAGAATTATAATTTGTAAGATTATAAATTACCCCTAGGGGGTGTTATGTCAGCATATTTCATTCACTGATGGCTGACAAAATACATACTTGTTTGGACTTAAAAGTCCACACCTTACTGCCGACTATAGGTTGATTACAAACTCCTTGCGACTCAAGAACTGCGCAGTCCCCCGTTCTACAAGAAATTCGTAACATACCTTGCTCTTGTAGCGTGAGCTATGGTGTTCTTCACACCTTTGACAGGTATCGGTGACTTGATAGAAGCTGAAGTGTCCTTGGATGTCCACGTCTTCCATTGTCTAGGAAACGCACACTGGTACACTATGTTCCACAAGATTTGTCTTTATTGTTCACAATGTTATCACTGAAGAAGCTGATCACACTTCTCTTAAGTGTTTATTGTGTTTTATGAGACACTTTGTTCACACTAACGCACAGATCGTTGTTCTTTGTTGGTTATCCTGGTGTCAGTGTCACTCTCAGTAGAGTCAAAAGTAATCTCAAGACGCCACAGCGCCCCATGCCGTCACTGCCCCTTGCACAAAAAAAAAGCTGACCTAGTACTTTTTGCTTCCTTGCCACTTCCTCGATGAAGCAAAGCAGAAGGTTTGATTCTTGCTGTCTTAAGCATAGACAACAATGTCCACTATCTTTACTATGGTAACGAAGTGGGAGCAGGATTTTCCTTAATTGTCCTGCTAAAGTAAGAGATGTACTGTCTCTTATTAAAATACACTCTGCAACACTGGACTGCAAGGAGCAATGGTCGGTTGACCACAGGTCGCATACTCGTACGGCATCTGTGATCAATTACTCACTGTATCAGTAAACAAGATGCTTGCCCCTTCTGAGAGGTCTGGGCCCCTCAGGGCTGAAAGGGGCTGAAGGGGGCTGATACCCCCCTCCTGGAGAAAATTTCTCCACACTGGGGGGCGGCGGAGGTTCGCTGCAGGTGAACTATTCATCACTTAACATTAATTTAATTTTCTCACTCGCCACCACTGCTGCTTGTCTTTTCTGAACAGCTTTAGTCTGTGTGGTGTCTGGAGAATCACTAATTTTGTTTTCAACATTGTGTAATTCTAACGGCACTAGTTTATTTATTGTCCGCTTATTCACTACACCTTTGCTCAAAACATCAACTGTCCTGATGATTCCATTTGCATCAGGATATATGGTCACAATTTTTCCAAGTGGCCATTGGGACCTCGGACCATCATTGTCAATAATCACTATGTCACCTGGTCTTAAGGACTTACGATTTTCAGGAACACCAGCTCCATAGAAGTGTTCTCTCAATGAGGTGAGATAGTCTTCTCGCCAAATTTTCTCCCAACGTTCAATCACTTTATTAAGTTGTTTGAATTTACGTCTGAGTTGCTCAGGTTCGAAATAAGTAGGATCCTCTATGATTTCTTTATCATTCATGGGAGGAACAGGTTCGAGCCTTCTGCCATGGAGTAAATGAGATGGACTTAACACTTCTAAATTGTCCAGATCATCGGTAACATAAGTCAGAGGTCTGTTGTTGACTCTATTTTCTATTTCAGTCACAACTGTACAGAATTCTTCTATGTCGATTCTTTGACGATGAAGAGTCTTCCTTAAACAACGTTTTACAATGCCGATCATTCTTTCATAAAATCCGCCGTGCCATGGAGATTTAGGAGGAATGTATCTCCAACGACATCTGCGTTGATTCAGCATCTGTTGTACTTCTGGTTGATCAAAGATCTTGCTTATATAAGCAGCACCAGCAACAAAGTTCGTTGCATTATCTGAAATCATCAGTATGGGACATGCCCTTCTGGCTGGAAACCTTCTGAATAATTTGATAAAGGTTTCAGCAGACATGTCAGTGGCTACTTCTAGATGTACTGCTCTAGTCGTAGCACAAGTGAACAAACAGATGTACACCTTGATGGGAACTTTGTCAACTGTTTTGGTTAAAATTATTGGTCCAGCGTAATCTACACCTGTCACCTCAAATGGAGTGATATGACAAACTCTTTCAGAGGGATATGGAGGTGGACCTGGATACTGACATACTCGCATATCGTAGTGACGACAAGTAATACAGTCCTTTATTTGCTTTTTCACACTTTGTCGACCTTGAGGTATCCAGTAGGATTGTCGTATATGACAAAGTGTGTCAGCTACCCCACCATGTAACACGTTACTGTGGGCGTTTTGCACAATCAGTTTTGTTAGCCAATGATTCTTGGGGATCAATATTGGATGTATGGCTTCTTTAGGTAGTGAAGAATTATGAATTCTTCCTCGACATCTTATAATCTTTTCTGAGTCGAGATAAAGTCCTAAAGAATTAATCATGACAGGTTTCTTTGGGGATTTATCTTGTGCTTCCAGAAATTTATATTCTGTAGAGAAAACATCTTTCTGTATTAGTTTCACCCAGTATTTAATGGGTTCAAGACATTCATAATCAGGTTTTATTCCTTTAATGAATTTAAAGACAAGAGCTGTAACTCTTAAGAGTTTACCCAAAGATGAGTATTTAGATCCATCAATGACTATTTCTGTTGTGTCTGCAGTATTTACACAACTTATTTCTGCTGTGTTCAAGCAGACTGTTTCTTCTGGCATAATGTGAGCTTTTTGCTGAGGCCAGTTATTTTCATTAGAGAGCCAGTTCGGTCCGTGGAGCCATAATTTATTATCCACAAGTTTCTTGAGTGGGACACCACGTGACAACATGTCAGCTGGATTCTCTTGGGTAGAGACGTGTAGAAAGAGATAATCTCTCTGCATCTCTTTTATTTCTGCTACTCTGTTCTGTACATAGACCAACTTACTCTTATTATTTCTTAACCACTGGAGAACTGCCTCATTATCACTCCAGATCACGGTTTTCTCAATAGTGAGATGATCAAGTACTTTGTTGAGATAGACAGCTAATTTTGTACCTGCATAGAGTGCTGTCAGTTCCAATTGTGGTACTGTTCTGACCTTCAAGGGTGCTACCCTGGCCTTTGAAGTAATTAGTGTACTTCCTTCAGCATTACTCATGTAAGCTACAGTGCCATAACCTCTGGTTGACGCATCACAGAACACATGTAATGTGCACTTGTTTCCCTCTTGGCCTATTTGTCTGGGAAATTTAATTTGATGAAGTTGCTTAAACTCCTTGGATATTTCATCCCATGCTTGACTCATTTCTAGAGGCAAGTTCTCATCCCATCCTATTTTGAGCTTCCATGCATCTTGCATAAACATTTTACCCTTTATGGTAATTGGTGAGACGAGTCCTAGAGGATCAAAACATTGTGATACCTCTGACAGTAAACTACGTTTAGTGAGTGTACTGCATGGTTTATTGTTTATCCCTTTGAGACTCAAAGTATCTTCCTGTGTGTTCCAATTAAGTCCCAGCATATTGTTGCAATCAGGAATTTCAGCTTCAGCGAAATCTTCTTTGATAAGTTCCCTTAATTGCTTTGAATTTGTATTCCACACCCTTAGAGGCATATTTGCTTCTTTCATCTCCTTGTTAGCTTCTCTGTATAAGGATTTCAAATCCTCCTCTTTATTCACAGTACCTTGAAGATTGTCCACATAGAAACTTTTCTTTAAGATTTCTTTGAAGGGACTTTCAGATTTCTTCAAATGTGTATTTAGAGTAGCTTCTAGTAAGAATGGAGAGGATGTTGCACCAAATAATATTGATTTGAAACGATAAGTTTTCACAGGACTTTGAGGATCATGTGGATTTTCAGGCCACAAGAATCGAGTATAATCTCTATCTATTTCTTGTAGTCCTACTCTTAAGAAAGCTTTGGAAATATCAGCCGTGTAGGCATATGGGTTTGTGCAAAATTTCATAAGCACGTCTCCAAGCTTCTCAGTTAGTGAGGGTCCGGTCATCAGACAGTCATTAAGACTTGCTACATCTTGATTTGCACGTGCGCTGCAATTATATACAACACGTAGTGGAGTGGTTTCAGAATCTTTTCTGACTCCATGGTGCGGGAGATAATGAGCTTCTGTCTTCAACTTGTCTTCGACTATTTCCTCAATGAATTTATTGTCCAACTGTTCTTGTATGATATTATCATAGACAGTCAGTAGCTCTGGATTCTTCCTGAGCTCATGTATTTGTGCTTTTATTTGTCCGAAAGCCATGCGATAATTGCTAGGCAGATGTGATGGATTTAATTTCCATGGTAACCTAACCCAATTCTGTCCATCTTTATATTTGACAGTGTCCAAATATTGGCTATAAGTCTGAGACTCTTGTGGGCTTGGTTTATTTACATCAATACCTATCGCATCTAAATCCCACAACTTATCAACTGGTTCATTCATTTCTTCCAGTAATGATAATTTTTGCTGTGGTACATGATCAGCGGTTATTCTCGTAACTAGTACATTTTCCACTGAATCAATATCAGCTTCTTTCCCACTTTGAGAGGGAATGGGACCACATATCATGTGGCCTGCTGTTTTCAGCAAGTGAACATCATGTTTACTTACTATATTTTGCACAAAACAGTGATAATAATCACTTCCAATGATTAAATCAATTGGACTAATAGTGTCCGTCTGTATGTCAGGACAGGCTAACTTGACCTTAGCTGCTTTCAGTGCTGCAACTATTTCTTTTAATCCCTGGATCTGCACAGACTTAGGCAAATCATCTACTACCACAGTTTCTACTGTCTTTTTCCTGTTTCCTAGACCAACAGTGATTCTGGCTAGGTCATATGTCTGTTTACCAGAATTATGGAAAAAACCAGCTATATCTAACTGTACTTTGGCATAGGGTTGTTTATTCAGTTTCTGCAACACTGATCTTCTTATGAAGGACCTTTGTGAGCCTTGATCAAATAATGTTAGCACATCGGTTTTGTGTAATTTATTAGATAACTCAACTCGAGCTATCGGGAGAGCAGTTGCTTTAAACTTATCTCTCACATTAATGCTGTTGCTTGTTGAGTTCCTAATTCTGTGGAAGTCTGCTGTTGTTCAGCAAAAGTATTTGGGCATAATGCTGTATGATGCATACCCTGGCATTTAAAACACTTCTTCAGTGAGCATATACCTCCCTTGTGTTCACCTAAACACTTGATGCATCTTTTCAGCTGATGAACACGTTGTTTACGTGCCTCCATTGATGTGTATTGAATACAATACTGTGCCCAATGTGTTCCATCACAAAGTACACATTTTGGAGTACGTTTATGTATGACAGTCTGTTTACTGTCTATTGTATTCACAGCTTGATAAATGCCTATATGGGATTTCCCATTATGTGGTTTAGTGGGAGTAGGTATACTCTTTTTATACTGAGTTGAAGGTTTATTATCCACTGGATTTGTGGATTTTTCATCTTGTCTCGTTGCTTGCATGCATGAAACTATTGTTTGTAAACCATTGCTAATTTCTTCACAAGTGAAATAGCGTTTATTGAACATAATATTTAATCGTTCAATAGTTTGTGGTGACAACTTATCTTGTACAATACCTCTGATAAACCAATCACATTGTCTTAGGTCATATTTAGCACCTAGAGATCTGAGACTATTGTCTAATGTGATTCTAAATGCCTGTAAGTCTGAAAAACAATGTTTGGGTGGCTTCAAGCTTGATATTAAGACTGCATGTCTAACTCTAGCCTTGTCAGCATCGAAGTAATTGTCTGGTAAGACACCTAAGGCTATTTGATAATTACCATTAACCACCGGAAATGACTTAATCAGTTCATAGGGTTCTCCCTTCAGAAGACATTTAAGATAATTGAACTTAGCAATCTCATCTATGTCAGTTCGTGAATTTACTATGGATTGAAAACCACTAATGAATTCTTCATAATTATGACCTTGGAAAATAGGTAATGACAATGTAGGTAAGCTTGGTAATGGGACACTTGTTGTTGTTACAGGTGTAACAGGTGTTTGACCACTAGTTACAGTAGGTCTCTGTGACAGAGTTTTGCGGCAGATAGCCTGTACTCCTGTCCACCTTAATTGTTGATTACTAAAAGTATCCAAAACATTTTTAATTTCATCCTCAGATGGGTCTGATTCAAGAAATTTATTTTCATAATGTGTATAGTCTGAATTAATTATTTCCAGACGTTGTGTAAGTAATTCGAATTTGACCTCAAGATCATCAAAATCAATGTTTGTATCTTGAGTTAATCCTATACAGACTGAAATTAGATTTTCTAATTGTGTAATCTTAGTCTGTAAAGACTGAAACTGAGTTTTCAAACAAGCCATTTTAATGGTATATTGAAAATTCTAGCACCACACTTAAAATGTTTAAAAAACACTCTACTGCTACAGCTGAGTTTTTGTTATGCTTAAGTCAGCAATAATCGAGTCAGACACTACTGACCCACTAAGCTTAACCTCAGGGTCAATGACCATGAAGGGTACAGAGTACATGTGGCTGGTGTTTATGGCTTGAGTTTCCTGTGTCAGCCTGACCACGATGATTAATCGTAAATAACGTTATACACTTCATTCACTATACACTATAAATGTCACTGTATAACTGTAAATCACACGTGAATATTACTTACACATATATAAATTTCACTGTTAATATATATTTGAAAGCTTACACTTTATATATAAGTTCCTTTAATATAACAGGTAGATCTATAAGAAACAAACTTTAACACAATCTTGTCTCTTAATTTCTGTCTATAAACATTATAAACACTATGTGTATATATACTCAGACAAACTGAACATCACTTGGGTTGTTGTTGTCTTGGTCAGCAATTTTCGAGATTGGGGCAGTGGGTGCCGGGTACCATCCCACGTTTTCTTGTTGGGTGAGTCACCCAGCTCCCGTTTTCTTTGGGTGAACGCTGGGTGAGCGCCCGTTTTCTTTTGGCTGCCCATTCTCTGTGATTGAGTCTGGAGGGACTCATTTATACTGATTTATATTGTAAAACACTAGTTTTACAGCTTTTTTCGAAGGACCTTGGCTCATAGGTTATTTGTACACTGTAGTACAAATAACCTATGGATAAATTGTCATTTTTGTGGAAATTGGTGTCACGCCCCTTGTGCAGATATCCAAGAACTAGCTACAAGCAGTATTAAAACAGGGAAGTGTTTTTGGGTATGCCCAAATGAGATAAATCTGTGGACTAAAATCACAAGGGTATTAAAAGAGGATAACATCAAAGCTGCTTTCATAGACAACCTGGAAGCTTTCTACAACAGATGGGAACATAAAAAGTCTGGGCTGAATGGTACTGCCCTTGATACTGGCCATGTAGTCAGAAACTGTAAGGCTGGAGGTGATGTCCTGGTAGTCAGTAAATGTGGGGCTGTTAGTGCTGTCCTGGGAGACAATAATGGTGAAGCTGGAGGTGCTCTCCTGGGAGACAGTAATGGTGAAGCTGGAGGTGCTGTCCTGGGAGACAGTAATGGTGAAGCGGAAGATTTTGTCCAGGTAGTCGGGAATTACATGCAGGAAGGAATGCATATAAATGACCTCATAGGGGACAGAAGCCGTAGTGGGGAAACAAGTGTTGCCAAAGATAAGATAAAACCAATATTGCAAACTAGAAATACCACAGGAAATAGCAAACAAGAGGACTCCACTAGCAATAGTGAGGATATATTACCAAAAACAACTGGTGGGAGCTCCATTGTTGGTGCTAGGGAGGATAGGAATAAGACAGGGAAACATGCACCAACAGGGAATACAGTCACAGAAACCCAAGGCAAACGGAAACCAAGCCTGTGCACATACTATGCACTTGGTATCTGCAGACATGGGAAATCTGGAAAAACAGACGGGACGTGCAACTATGACCACCCTAGAAAATGCCGTGCCCATATGACAACACGAAAATGCAAACTCCCTTCCTGTAAGCTTTTTCACCCTGAAATGTGTACCTCTTCAGTACATGAAAGACTGTGATATAACTTAAATTTCCAGGCACACCATCTAAAGGGGACAAAAAGATACAAAACATCCAGGCCATGGGAAAACCTGGGTAGCCACAGCCACTCAAGAGGGAGAGGTTTTTTAGTGCCAGGAAGGAAAAAAAAACTGGCAGGAAATGGCAGAAATCGTACACCAAATCCAGTCATTCCTGGAGTGCAACCACAGTCGATGGTCTCCACTCCAAACCAACAGATACAGATACTAATGCTGGAAAAAAAATCCCCCCAGTACCAACAATAGCACCAGTCCGATGACATTCTTCTTTGCAAATATACAGGGTCTAAAGCCAGCAACAAACAACAAAATACCTTTCATCCGTGGACTGCTTGCAGAGGCAAAGGCAATGTTCACGGCATTCACTGAGACCCACATAAAGGATCACTTGGACAACGAAATATGGATCCCAGGTTACAACCTATACAGATGTGACAGAGTGAACAGGCAAAAGGGTGGGGTTGGCCTGTACATTGCAGAGTCACTTGTTTGCACAGAACTGCTTAATGCCTCAAATGATGTAGTGGAAGTTTTAGCAGTAAAGGTCGAGAACCAAAACCTAGTCATTGTGGTAGTCTATAAGCCTCAGAATGCAACATCCCAGCAATTCCAGGAACAGCTGTTAAAAATTGACCACTGTCTGGAAAATCTTCCAGCTCCTGCACCCAACATTTTGCTCCTGGGGAATTTCAACTTCAGGAACCTAAAATGGAGGAATATAGCAAATAATATTGTTGCAGTAATAACACCAGGAGGCAGCTCTGATGAAAACTCACACTCACACGAGCTTATAAATCTCTGCACAAAATTCAATTTAAACCAGCAAATAATAGAGCCTACTAGACTGGAGAATACACTAGACCTCATCTTCACTAACAATGATGATCTGATAAGAAATGTCACCATATCAAAAACAATATACTCAGATCACAACATAATTGAGGTTCAGACATGTATGCGTGGAGCCCCAGACCGACATAATGAGATTAGTCACGAGGGAGCATTCACCAAATTCAACTTCAATAACAAAAACATAAAGTGGGACTAAGTAAACCAAGTCCAAACCGATATAAGCTGGGAAGATATACTAAGCAACACAGACCCCAACTTATGCCTAGAACAGATTAACTTTGTGGCACTCGATGTATGCACAGGGCTTATTCCTCTAAGAGAAAGGATGAGTAGATGTAAAATAGAAAGAGACAGTCGCTCCCTTTACAGGCGAAGGAAAAGAATAACAGAGCGGCTAAAAGAGGTCAATATATCTGAAATGCGTAGGGAGACACTGGTCAGAGAAATAGCAAACATCGAAGTTAAGCTAAAGGAATCTGATAGGAGTCAGGAATCGCGGGAAGAACTAAAAGCCGTAAATGAAATCGAAAGAAACTCAAAGTATTTCTTCTCCTATGCCAAATCAAAGTCGAGAATAACGTCCAGTATTGGGCCCCTACTTAAACAAGATGGGTCCTACACAGATGACAGCAAGGAAATGAGTGAGCTACTCAAGTCCCACTATGACTCAGTTTTTAGCAAGCCGCTAACCAGACTGAGAGTCGAAGATCAAAATGAATTTTTTATGAGAGAGCCACAGAATTTGGTTAACACAAGCGTATCCGATGTTATCCTGATGCCAAATGACTTCGAACGGGTGATAAATGACATGCCCATGCACTCTGCCCCAAAGCCAGACTCATGGAACTCCGTGTTCATCAAGAACTGCAAGAAGCCCCTATCACGAGCCTTTTCCATCCTATGGAGAGGGAGTATGGACACGGGGGTAGTCCCACAGTTACTAAAAACAACAGACATAGCCCCACTCCACAAAGGGGGCAGTAAAGCAACAGCAAAGAACTACTGACTGATAGCACTAACATCCCACATCATAAGAATCTTTGAAAGGGTCCTAAGAAGCAAGATCACCACCCATCTAGAAACCCATCAGTTACACAACCCAGGGCAACATGGGTTTAGAACAGGTTGCTCCTGTCTGTCTCAACTATTGGATCACTACGACAAGGTCCTAGATGCACTAGAAGACAAAAAGAATGCAGATGTAATATATACAGACTTTGAAAAAACCTTCGACAAGTGTGACCATGGCGTAATAGCACACAAAATGCGTGCTAAAGGAATAACAGGAAAAGTCGGTCTATGGATCTATAATTTCCTTACTAACAGAACACAGAGAGTAGTCGTCAACAAAGTCCGAGGCAGCTACGGTGAAAAGCTCTGTTCCACAAGGCACAGTACTTGCTCCCATCTTGTTCCTCATTCTCATATCCGACATAGACAAGGATGTCAGCCACAGCACCGTGTCTTCCTTTGCAGATGACACCCGAATCTGCATGACAGTGTCTTCCATTGCAGACACTGCAAGGCTCCAGGCGGACGTCAACCAAATCTTTCAGTGGGCTGCAGAAAACAATATGAAGTTCAACGATGAGAAATTTCAATTACTCAGATATGGTAGACACGAGGAAATTAAATCTTTATCAGAGTACAAAACAAATTCTGGCCACAAAATAGAGCGAAACACCAACGTCAAAGACCTGGGAGTGATCATGTCGGAGGATCTCACCTTCAAGGACTATAACATTGTATCAATCGCATCTGCTAGAAAAATGACAGGATGGATAATGAGAACCTTCAAAACTAGGGATGCCAAGCCCATGATGACACTCTTCAGGTCACTTGTTCTATCTAGGCTGGAATATTGCTGCACACTAACAGCACCTTTCAAGGCAGGTGAAATTGCTGACCTAGAAAATGTACAGAGAACCTTCACGGCGCGTATAACAGAGATAAAATACCTCAATTACTGGGAGCGCTTGAGGTTCCTAAACCTGTATTCCCTGGAACGCAGGAGGGAGAGATACATGATTATATACACCTGGAAAATCCTAGAGGGACTAGTACCGAACTTGCACACGAAAATCACTCACTACGAAAGCAAAAGACTTGGCAGACGATGCAACATCCCCCCAATGAAAAGCAGGGGTGTCACTAGCACGTTAAGAGACCATACAATAAGTGTCAGGGGCCCGAGACTGTTCAACTGCCTTCCAGCATACATAAGGGGGATTACCAACAGACCCCTCGCAGTCTTCAAGCTGGCACTGGACAAGCACCTAAAGTCGGTTACTGACCAGCCGGGCTGTGGCTCGTACATTGGATTGCATGCAGCCAGCAGTAACAGCCTGGTTGATCAGGCTCTGATCCACCAGGAGGCCTGGTCACAGACCGGGCCGCGGGGGTGTTGACCCCCGGAACTCTCTCCAGGTAAACTCCAGGATGGGGGGGGTGAAATTGTGACAAAAGTTAAACCTTCACAGGTATATAATTCTGGTATAAATGGATGTATATGGTGTGTGGTGATAGGGTGTCACAACACTTTTGTCTGGTGTAATTATTTTTGTAAGGGTAAATTGGGAATTTGTGATTTAACTCATTTTGTGTACCTTTTAATATAATTTCCACCTTGTATTGTAATGTTTTAAATAAAAAAAAAAGCTGCAGAGGTAACATTACAAGCACTCTCCGTAGCCAATCACAACTCTAACCCCACAAGAATTTAAGGGAAGGTTTCACGAAATCCAGGACAAGAGGTTCTAAGCATTGAGGGTAATAGCAGGGGTGGAAAAGGTCTTATGGAGCGATAGGCTGTCGTCGTGTGTATTGCGTAGGCAAAAGCAACGAGAGCAGGCAACGGCTTTTCCATGGTTGGAGGTTCATGAGTCGATGGGTTGGTATAGAGTGGGTCAGGTTATACACGCTACAGATGGGATGGGGGCATTTGCTGATAAGTGGTATGAGCAGTATTGGCAAAGGAAAAGGGTAGGAGCTGGGAATTTAGAACAGGTGTGTAGGAGTGTGATATGTCGGTTGGGAAGCAGTGATAGGGAAGCACTGGGGGGGGGAAATAACTGAGGGGGAAATATGAAGGGCTTTAAGTGAAATACAAAAGGGAATCGATAGACTTTCGGCAGAGTTCTATCAACAGCATTGGGAGCTAATGAGAGGTTTCAGGTTAGGTTATTAAATTTAATAAAGGAGAGGGGCAAGTTGGGAGGAAAGCAGGCAACGGCTGCAGTAGTCTTGGTACCAAAGGGTAAGGGGCAGCATATGCTTAGGGACTACCGGGCAATATCTCATGCCTCCCCTCAAGCTCGTCCCGTAACCGAATGCCCCTCAATAAGTTTCTTAAGGCCACAGACACACAGCCTGCCCCTTTTGGTTCCACGTCGGCCCTCCTAATAATGCAGTTCCAGTCTCCTACTAGTGCCACATCCGGTAATGCCCATAAGAAAAACACAAGGTCTTCACACACACAAACTCCTGTTTCACCTTTATGTTATTCTTTGCAGGTGGATACACGCTTACGAAGGACACCCATCCACATGCAACACCCTCCCCCCTCACTTCTCTGCAAAACAAATGGGCTCTCCTCCCTAATTAATATACCAACACCTTTCAAACGAGCAGATGGCTGCGTAGGCTACAGACGCCCACTTACTCTGCTGGGACAAATGAACTGTCCTATATTCCTCAAATGCTCTTCTAATGTCTGCTTCATCTGCCTCGAAAGGAACGTTACGAGGTTTAATCCATGTAAAATGCCTGGATACGTTAATCATCCTTACACGAACAGCCGATGTAGCAACAAGACTTACGTCCTGAAAACAATGTACCAACGTCTCGTAGACTGTTGCTGAGAGCAATTTCACAAAATCTCTGTGCGCTCCATTTAACGCTACCCCGTATAACTCTCCATCCTGAATACCATACATCTCTTGGATGATCTTGGGTAGTAATGCTTGCACTGAAGCAGGCGATATTGCCCCATGGAGAAGCTCAATTCTCACAGTATTGAGCCAGCATCTGTGACAGAATGCTATGTTAACTAATGGTAGTTCTCCTGGTTTGACAGCTGAGGCGCGACAAGCACAACCTCACACCACTGCAGCC
>NW_027197534.1:0-20000 GCF_038502225.1 Cherax quadricarinatus
TACCTTTCCATTCGTCTTCTTGGTCGTCAAATTCTTTCCCTGCTGTCCAGCCACTGACCAGTTTTCCTTCTTGACCTGAGGACTCAAAACAGGAGGACTACTCCGAATCTTTTTGTTTTCCTCGGTCAGTCGCCGAATTTCCATATTCGCCAACCTCAATTCTTCCTTAAGCTGTTGGTAAAGTTGCTCGATGGAGGGCATCTTTCTTCAATTCTAGAGAGCGCGCAAACAGGTCTTCACAGAGCCAAGTACACGTCAACACTGCGCAAAAGCCAACTCAATCAGGAGCTACTGCGCAGCACGTCCGCACGGCCCAATAGCGATGCGATGCGAAGTATGTGAGGAGCTCAACATGAGATTCAAAGAAGTGTTCAGAGAGGAGACAGAAGGGACTCCAGATAGACAGAGAGGTGGGGTACACCATCAACTGTTGGACACACTGAATACAACCGAGGAAGATGTGAAGAGGCTGCTAAGCTAGCTATATACATCAAAGGTGATGGGGCCAGAAAACATCTCTCCATAGGTACTGAGAGAGGGAGCAGAGGTGCTAGGTATACCACTAACAACAATCTTCAACACATCTATCAAAACAGGGCGACTACCTGATTTATGGAAAACAGCAAATATAGTCCCAATTTTTAAAAAAGGAGACACACACAAAACATTAAATTACACACCAGTGTCACTGACATGTATAGTATGAAAAGTCACGGAGAAAATTATCAGAAGAGTAGTGGAACACCTAGAAACTAATGAGCTTATCAACGACAGCCAGCACTGTATCATGGACGGGAAATCCTGTGTCAAAAACCTACCGGAGTTCTATTACAGGGCAACAGCAGTAAGACAATAGAGAGAGGGGTGGGTATATTGTGTTTTTCTCGACTGTAAGAAGGTGTTTGACACAGTTCCACACAAAAGATTAGTGCAAAAAGCTGGGGGATTAGGCAGGAATAACAGGGAAGGCACTACATTGGATAAGAAAGCAGCGAGTCATGGTACGTGGCGAGGTGTCAGAGTGGGCACCTGTGACCAGCGGGGTCCCACAGGGGTCAGTCCTAGGACCAGTGCTGTTTCTGGTATTTGTTAACGACATGAGGGAAGGAATAGACTCCGAATTGTCCCTGTTTGAAGATGACGTGAAGTTGATGAGAAGAATTCATTCAATCGAAGACCAGGCAGAACTACAAAGGGATCTGAACAGGCTGCAGACCTGGTCCAGCAATTGGCTCCTGGAGTTCAATCCCACCAAGTGCAAAGTCATGAAGATTGGGGAAGGTCAAAGAAGACCGCAGACGGAATACAGTCTAGGGGGCCAGAGGCTACAAACCTCACTCAAGGAAAAAGATCTTTGGGTGAGTATAAAACCAGGCACATCTGAAGCGCACATCAACTAAATAACTGCTGCAGCATATGGGCGCCTAGCAAACCTCAGAACAGCATTCCGACATCTTAATAAGGAATCGTTCAGGGCCCTGTACACCGTGTACGTTAGGCCCATATTGGAGTATGCGGCACCAGTCTGAAACCCACACCTGGCCAAGCACGTAAAGAAACTAGATAAAGTGCAAAGGTTTGCAACAAGACTAGTCCCTGAGCTAAGGGACTACGAGGAGAGGTTAAGGGAAATTGATCTGACGACACTGGAGGACAGGAGAGATAGGGGACACATGATAATGACATAAAATACTGAGTGGAATTGACAAGGTGGGCAGAGACAGGATGTTCCAGAGATAGGACACAGCAACATGGGGACACAGTTGGAAGTTGAAGACACATATTATTCACAGGGATGTTAGGAAGTATTTCTTCAATCACAGAGTAGTCTGGAAGTAGAATAGTTTAGGAAGCGATGTAGTGGAGGCAGGATCCATTCAAAGCTTTAAGCAGAGGTATGATGAAGCTCATGGTGCAGGCAGAGTGGCCCAGTAGCGGCCAGTAATGAGGTGGGGCCAGGAGCTATGACTCGACCTATGCAAGTACAACTAAGTGAGTACAACTAGGTGAGTACACACACACACACACACACACACACACACACACACACACACACACACACACACACACTAACACACACACACACACACACACACACACACACTAACACACACACACACACACACACACACACACACACACACACACACACACACACACACACACACACACTATAACTCTCTCTCTGTCTCTTTCTCTCACTTTCTCCCCCATACCTCTCTTCCATCTTCTTCACCTCCTGTTTCTCGTCTTCCCCTCCTCTTCTCCTCTTATCTGTTCCTATCCTCCACGCCATTTTCACTATTCTCTTTCCCCCTGCCTCGCTAGTTTTCCCCTCCTTTTCGTCACTTCTACTTCTTTGCCTCAGTCCCTCTTCCTTCCATCTCCCCCTCTTTCTAATCGTTCTATTCTTTTCTTCAAGTTTATTCGTATTTTACTCACCTCCTTTTCCCATCTACCTCAGATCTTTCCCGGTCCGCAATTTTTTTATCTACCACCCTCATTTTTCTCCCTACCTTCCTAATTTTCCCCTTTTTTGCATCCACTTTATTTCCCTCTTCGAATTTTTCCCCATTCTTGCCTTTTTTTTTTTGCCTAGCAGCTCATATTATGGTGGAGTTCTCTCCTCCAGCCTCATGGTACTTCCCACATCTGCCCCATGACTGGTCGCCCATGGTCGCCGTGCTGTGTCTGGTGTTCCCTTGATATGTAAGCTACTTGTAGCACCCAGGGATCAATATGTCGACGCCCTTCACCCAGTAGCGCTATGCTCGACGTCAGTAGCTTCCAGTTGTGCTGTGCTCGACGTCTGTAGCATCCAGTTGTGCTATACTAGACGTCAGTAGCATCCATTAGCGCTATTCTCGATGTCAATAATAGTAGAGCTATGCTGGACGTCACTAGTACCCTATAGCACTATGCTGGACGTCAGTAGCACCCCATAGTGCTATGTTTGACGTCAGAAGCACCTAGTAGCGCTATTGTCGACGTCAATAATACCCAGTAGAGCTGTGCTCGACGTCAATAGCACCCAGTAGCACTATTCACGATGTCGGTAGCACCCAGTAGCATTCTTTAACGCAAGCCTGGGCATCACTAGCACCAAGGGATCAATATGACGACTGCCAGAACCCAGTAGCGTTTTACTGGGCGTTAGTACCACCCAGCAGCGCTTTGCTGGACGTCAGTAGCACGCAGTAGTGCTATGCTGGACCTCAGTAGCGGGCATTAGCACCATGTTCAACATCAGCAGCAGCAAGTGGTACACTGTTGAGCATCAGTAGCGCCAGGGATCGATACAACGACTGTTTGTTTCCAGTAGGGCTGTGGTCGACGTCAGTGTCACCCGGTAGCGATATGCTCGACGTCATGAGCACGCAGAAGTATTTGTTTGACGTCAGTTAGCAGTAAGTAGCGTTATGTAGAAAGTCAGTAACATCCATGGATCATTATGATGACTGCCAGTAGCGCTATGCTCGAAGTCAGTAGCACCCAGTAGTGCTACGCCCAAAGTCGGTAAGCACATATTTGAGGGAAAAGTTCAATAGATAGGTTTAGAGGGAATATATATAGTAACAGTAGTTTCACTGCCGGCTACTAGTTAAGGTAGGGTAAGTCAAGCTCCCGTTTTTCCCGCCTTTTTTCCCCCTCCCTGAAATTGATAGTTTGACTGCCGGCTGCTTGTTAAGGTAGGGTCAGTCTAGCTTCCGCTATCCCTTCCCCTCCCTCTTTCCCCCCCCCCGAAAGGTGACGTGTGGGGCTCTGGTTAAACAGTAAATCACTAGACTCACAGCTCCCAACTCTACTCTTGGATGTCAGAGAGGGTCACCTGGCAATCAAAGAGTAGAACAGGAGAAGGACTAATGTCCAGAGACTTCTCCATTTTGTATTGAACTACCTGTGCACCTGTATGAAATTGCAGGACGTAACTCCACAGCATTGCAGCGGTAAAGAACCTGCTTTCCTGTCTTCGGGATAGAATACTCACTGGTATACTGTGAAGAACTAGCCAGTGGATGGTCACCAACACCTGCGACCCCCCCCCTTATCATCAGCAACGGCTACGGTTTCAACAACAGTGTTACCAACACCAGACACCATTGTAGATATTAGTGTTGAGTTCAAATGTTATTTTATTCATTTCATTTTTCATTTTTCTTTCAAATAGGATATACCTTTCATGTTTTGTTGTTTTATGTTTGATTTAATAAATAGTGTTTATCTTTGTGAATTATTATTTCTTTTTCTATTCATTAATTTTCCTGAGGAGGAGCCAGCCTGAGTAATACTGTCTGAAGTTGTTACAGGGCTGAGTAAGCCTTCACAAGTGGCGACCCTGCCAGGATTAACGCTACTGAATCAAGATTCAACTCCATCTCGAATCTACCATTGGAACTTCAACGCCGCATACCACAGACGGTTACCACCAGCCATGAGTAATCATTCTTTATGGTAGGACTACAGTACAGGTATTTGAAAGATTTGGTGATTGTTATAGTCTCAATTTATTGTAAGTCAAGTCAGGCAGGATATAATATTTAATTCTGCCACCTTTTTGGAGCTTGAAACACTTTGGAGGATTAGACTCTAGGGACCCGAGATTTTCCAGTGACAACTTGTTTCATTGAGCTCTTTATTGTATCAAAGGAACTGTCATAGGACACTCTTGATTTGTTGGTGAGAAGATTGGATGGTCAAGGGACCCCATTCTACTTACTGTTTGCTCAGAGCCGGCATAGAACCCTTCGTTTTCGTTAATACATATTGTTTAATTGAAGCAGGGATCGAGCCCTCTGGTTTATTTACAGTTTGAGCGGAGCAGGAATTGAACCCTCCGTTTTCTTTAATACCCGTTTCATTTCCCCTGATAGTTTAAGTTATTCTTGCAAGTATGGATGAATACCAGTTTTGGATGAATGCTGGAAGTAAGTTAGGAATAACAGGGAAAAATTTAGAATCTTTCATTAGTGCTAAGATCCAGGAAAGACTTGAAAGAGAGAGAATTGAGAGAGAAGAAAGACAGTTAGAAAGGGAAAGAGAAGAAGAAAAGGAGAGAGAGAGAATCGAAAGAGAAGAGGAAAAGGAGAAAGAGAGAATTGAGAGAGAAATCCGAGAAAGACAGTTACAAAGAGAGCGAGAAGACCAAAAAGAGCGTGATAGACTTGATCGTGAGGAAAGAGCTAGAGTACGTGAAGAACAGGTTAAATTAAGAGAACTTGAGGAAAGAGCAAGGGATAGAGAAGTTGAAAAATCTCACCTTGAATTAGAGAATAAAAAGTTAACTTTTACACAACAACAATTAGAGGAAGGAGTAATGGAACAACGTGCAGTCAGTGCACATATTCCAACACCTAGTTTACCTCCCTTCACAGAAGGGGAAGACATAACTTCATACATTATCAGGTTTGAAAATACCGCTACCCTCTGTGAATGGCCTGCTGACACCTGGGCTACCAGGTTAGGAATGTTATTTTCTGGTACAGCCTTGAATATCTATGCAACTTTGTCACAGGATATCATATGTAATTATAACCTACTAAAGAAGGCAATCCTTAAAGCATATCAAAAAACCACTAATTCTTACAGGAAAGATTTCAGGTATACCACCTTACAGGCTGGCCAGAACTTTCAACAGTTACAGGTAACACTCTTTCGTTTGTTCGACTTTTGGATAGAGAGTTCAGGAATTGATCATAGTTATGAATCTCTTCGAGACTTCATGGTTGCTGACCAGTTCCTGACAGCTCTTCCTCACCAGATACGAACATTCATTAGAGAACGTAACCTGATTAAAGCTGAGGAAGTTGCTGAGGCTGCTGACCTGTATGCTGAGGCTCACAATTCCTATAAAGACCTAAAGGGATCGAACCCTAAGGGCAAGGGTTCATCAGACCTTAAGAAATCAAAGCCTCTAGTGGAAAGTAAAGTGACCTCTTTTATTCCTGTTTGTCATTTGTGTGGTGTTAAGGGACATAAACGTCCAGATTGTCCTTCTAAGAAGGTCCAAAAAGTTGGAAGATGTTTTAAAGACTGTAATGACCAAGCACCCTTCTGTTCAGGAACAGTTAGTGGACTTAATGTATCTACCATTTTACGAGACACTGGACGCACATGTATAGTCATTTCTGATAAGCTGTTTCCTAATCTTAAAGAAACTCATTCCTCTGCTATACTTTCAGACTACTTGGGCCGTACAGACACTTTTCCTACCATCCGTTGTTACATTAGGTCTAAATGGTTCACAGGTTGGTCTGAAGCCGTACTAGCTCCCATCACTTCATGCTCCGTACTAATAGGTAATGTAAAAGGTGCCATTCTTTTTTCTGAGCTTGACCTGTCAGCACCAAAGATGGACATAAGTGTTTCAGATCCTCTTCCTGTAGAGTCAGAGAAGCCGCTCGAAAGTTCAGATGAGACAATGTCTCGCGAGATTCATGTGGGATTAAAAACCAGTGATGCTACTCTAGAAAGCAAGGAAGTAGGATCACAAGTTCACTTGTTAGATGAATTTGAAAATATCACCTCCGATACCATAAATGTCTTGACTAGGGCTCAGACCAAAGCCCAGGCTTCTCCTACTGTCCATCCTTTGATTTTCCCTGACTTTAAGCCTTTAGATATATCGAAGGACTCCTTTGTCAAGTCACAACGTAATTGCCCTTCTCTTCAGAATTGCCATAATGCCGCTAAACAAAATCAAGTTATCCAAAGGAAAAACTTTTCATATAAATTTGAATACATAAAAGGTATCTTGTACAAGTCAGTATTCAAATTAAATTCAGATGAGACAGACTATTCCATCTTAGTTGTTCCAAGTCATTGCAGAGAGACTGTTCTTAAAATGGCTCATGACCTGCCAGTGGCCGGACATTTCTCGCATCGTAAAACCTTAAATAAAATTAGGGAAACCTATTTTTGGCCTAAAATGTCCTCAGATGTCACTACTTATTGTAGATCGTGTAAAGTTTGCCAACTGTCATCCTCCCGAGGTACCAGGCGAGTACCTATGGTCAAAATGCCTATCTTTACGGTACCGTTTGAAAGAGTAGCTATTGACATCGTTGGTCCTTTATCTCCACTTTCATCTGGGGGACATAGATATATATTAACATTGGTTGATTATGCTTCGAGTTTCCCTGAAGCCATACCCTTAAAGACCATAACTACTACAGAGGTGGCTGAAGCCCTTTTGTCCATCTTCTCCAGAGTGGGCATCCCTAGAGAAATTTTGTCTGACCGTGGGACACAATTCACATCTGACTTAATGCAACATCTATACCAACTTCTGGGAGTGAAACCTCTCTTCACCACACCCTATCATCCCAGCTGTAATGGGAGGATTGAGCGCCAGCATTCGATTCTCAAGTCCATTTTAAGGAAACTTTGCTCCCTTAAACCTAAGGAGTGGCATCGTTACCTACCCTGTGCTTTGTTTGCCATGAGGGAAGTTCCCAGTGACTCTTTGGGGTTTTCACCTTTTGAACTTCTCTATGATAGACAGGCCAGAGGTCCACTGTCCATCCTTCATGACTTATGGACTAATGAGGAGGTAAATGCTGAGGTTCAGTCTTCTTACCAGTTTCTCCTTGACCTTAGATCCAAACTTGAGGAGACCTCTGACATAGTTTCGAAGAACCTAAGCTTGTCAATGGACCAGTACAAAACCTATTTTGACTCCAAAAGTCAGAGGAGAAGTTTTAAAGTAGGAGATGAAGTTCTTGTACTTTTGCCTATCAAGTCAAATAAATTATTAGTAGCATGGAAAGGTCCATATAAAGTATTAAAAATTTGTGGGAAAGTTCACTACCTCATAGAAGTCAAGGGGAAACCTAAGCTTTATCATATCAACATCCTTAAGAAATATTACCGAAGAAATTCAGTTAACTGCCTTAACAACTTTGACTTAGTTTTTCCACACGAACTTGATAAGACAACTGAAGAATGTAAAGTGTGCGTAATTGACACCTCTAACTTAGACTATGATGAAGAACTACATGACTTGGTGACTCTTGACCACTCGGACGCAACCACCATTAATATTAATGAATCTTTGGATGACCATAAGAGACATGAACTACTTCAATGTGTGAGTAACTTTTCAGACGTCTTTACAGATATTCCAGGTGTTACCTCCACGGTAGTCCATAAGATTGAATTAGTGACGGACAATCCTATCAAACGGAAATTATACCCAGTTCCAGTTCACCTTAGGGATGCATTTGACCGAGAGGTAGACAAATTATTAAAACTAAAAATCATTGAACCTTCAGTATCTTCATATTGTTCACCAGTAGTCATGGTTAAGAAGGAGGATAATTCATATAGACTTGCTATTGACTTCAGAGGCCTTAATGCTATAACTCGGTGGGATGCTGAGCCTATGCCCTTAATAGATAGTGATCTACACAAATTTTATGACGCTTCCTTCTTTTCAGAGATTGATATTGCGCAGGCATATCATCAAGTAATGTTAGATCCTTCTTCTAAGCAGTACACCGTTTTTCCTACACACCAAGGACTGATGCAGTATAGAACTATGCCCTTCGGTTTGGTAACTGCCTGTGCTACCTACGTGAGACTGATGAGAAAGGTCTTGGGTAATATGCCAAATGTTTCAGTTTATTTTGATAACATTTACGTAATGACATCTACGTGGGGCGAACATATCCAAACATTAACATCAGTTTTGCGTAGGTTACGCTCACATGGCCTCACTGCCAAGCCGAAGAAATGCTTCCTTGGGTATAACAAGATTAGATATCTTGGACTGATACTTTCTAATAACTCTCTGCAGCCTCTCCCCAGTAAGATCAAAGCTTTATTAGAATTTAAATTCCCCAAAACCAAGAAACTCATGCGTAGCTTTCTTGGTTCTGTAAATTTTTATGCACGGTTTATCCCGAACCTTACTGATCTTACAGGCATCTTATCAGACTTCCTTAAAAAGTCTGTGAAGGAACCTCTTGAACTTTCCGACGTAGCACGGGAAAAGTTTAATGAGATTAAAAGTATCTTTTCGAAAGACCCTATACTTAAGATTCCAGATATTAATAAAACATTTTGTTTGAGAACTGATGCCTCCAATACTGGCTTAGGTGCGGTGTTACTACAATACCATGATGGTACTCCCTTCCCTGTATGCTTCCTAAGCCGGAAACTCCTTCCCGCCAAAACAAGATACTCCACAATAGAAAAGGAATGTTTAGCCCTTGTGTGGGGTATCTCCAAACTTAAATTTTATTTGTTGGGAAAAGAATTCATTTTAGAAACGGACTACAAACCTTTGATATACCTAGAAACTTTTAAGGGAACCAACAGTCGCCTCTTGAGGTGGACATTGGCACTCCAGGCTTTTAAGTTCCATATTGTGTATATCAATGGTTCATCCAATTATTTCTCTGACTGGTTAAGTCGTGACAGTCAGTAGAAGATTTGTTGCCTTACGCGACTTCAACATGTTAGAACTTTTTCCTCGCCTATTCTTCTTATACTCCTTGACTATAAGTCTTGGTATGGGGGAGTGTGAGGGAAAAGTTCAATAGATAGGTGTAGAGGGAATATATATAGTAACAGTAGTTTCACTGCCGGCTACTAGTTAAGGTAGGGTAAGTCAATCTCCCGTTTTTCCCGCCTTTTCTCCCCCTCACTGAAATTGATAGTTTGTCTGCCGGCTACTAGTTAAGGTAGAGTAAGTCAAGCTCCCGTTTTTCCCGCCTTTTCTCCCCCTCCCTGAAATTGATAGTTTGACTGCCGGCTGCTTGTTAAGGTAGGGTCAGTCTAGCATTAGTTCTCTGCAGAATATCAGTAGTACTCAGTGAACAATATGACGGCGGATGACTTGCATCCAGTAGCGTTGTGCTCGACATAAGTAGCACCCACTAGTGACATGCTGAATCACAGAAGGATCACGTAACGTAGCTCAGTTGGTAACGCACTCAGCTCACACACTGAGGTCCGTGATTCGATCCCCGGTACGGGTGGAAACATTTGAACGTGTTTTTCGAAGACTCCTGCTGTCCCTGTTCACCTAGCAGTAAATAGGTACCTTGGCGTTAACCGACGGGTGTGGATCGCATCCTGGGAATAAAATTAACCTAATTTTCCCCTTATTATTCTCTGCATAACAACGGGTTTTCTATATAGTCTGTCATTCATTTCAGATATGTCTGTATAAGTTGTATCATGTACATGTAGAAATAACTACTGTTATAATTATTATTATTATTATTATTATTATTATTATTATTACTGGATGTCAACAGCAACTATGGATCACTAAAACAATGGTTTACACTCACTTATCCTTCGGTAAATGTTACTAGCGTCCGCTGGTACTCTGCTGGACGGTCAGTAAAACCCAGAATCGCTATGCTGGTCGTCAGTGGAATATATAGTTCCATGATGGACGTTATTTGCAAGCAATAGAAGTCACAGGACGTCAGCAGGAGAGAGTAGCGCTCCCCTGAAAGTAGCACCAAAAAATTCGCTCTGCTGGACTTCAGAAGCATCTTACTAGTAATACTGTGTTGAACGTCCGTAACACCCAGTTACGGACGTCAGTGTTCCCCATTGGAAATTTAACCACAAAAATGGAAAATGGAAGATGGTAAACATAAGCTTCGTTTGAAAAAATAATACCTAGAAGCACGTACCAGAGACACGTACTCATGGTGTTCTGTGGCAAGTTTGCTTTAACCATCAGGAAAAAACTATACTAGAAATGAAAATACACTAGACCTTGACTAAGACAATTAATGACGAACTAATCAGAGATATAACAATATAAACCAATCATACCCTCATATAAGTACAAACAAGAATAAGGAAACACCATAAATGATAAACGAGAAAGAATAATCAGTAAATTAAACTTCTACAATTAAAATTCTGACTATGACAAAATAAATAACTGCCAAGTATTCCATGGTCACCTTAAACCAGCATCAGTACATGGTAATGCTTATTACAAAAAGCTTACAAAATTTGTTTATTGTATACCACGCAAAGAAATCCTAAAAGATTATTTATATATAGTGAGAGACTGTAGAGGAATACACAGAAGAAAAAAGGTTTATTGAGTTATTTTACAATGAGAATGTGTTATGACTCAGGAAAGATAACTGTCACCGATAAATTATTGATATTGAGAATTTCAGCATTAATACCCATTCAGGAATTTGCAAGAAAAGGCCTAAATATTTCTACAGATCCGCTAAATCCAAGTAAAAAAACACACGAAAAATTTACTCAATGATCATAGGTGGTTCGTACAGCGACTGCCATAAAGAAATGTGTGAATCTTTAAAAGCTGCTATGAATAAATGATGTGCAGTCCGCTAAACGAAAGTGAATTGGACAAAAAAAATCATTATCTCTGCTTGCCCTATGATTCATATATCTTATATAAGCACAAATCAAATAAATTCGAAAAATAAATTGGAAACGTGCCTTCAAATGGAGTATGTGGCCGGATCCAAGGAGTTCCTTGTTAACAAAAAGTGAAAAATACCAAAAAATGAGCTCGTAATATTCTTTGGAGAAAGTGCTTAGATCTAGATGCAATCTCAGAGACCTTAAAATGTGCAGACATACGTAACTCCTCTGCCCCAAGGAAACAGTAGAGGGATGACAGTAATTTGAGACCAGTATCTCCAATATTGCTTGTGAAGTCTTACTCAACCCAGTAACAACTTCAGACAGTATTACCAAGGCTGGCTCCTCCTCAGGAAAATTAATGAATAGAAAAAGAAATAATAACAGACAAACATAAACACTTTATTATATAGAAAATATAAAACACTTATATATGAAATATTAATCCTATATTAAAGAAAATGAAAAATGAAAAATATAAATGATAACTGAATTCAACGCTAATTTAAAACTTGGGTGTCTGGTGTTGGTGACACTGCTTGCTGAAATCGTAGCCGTTGCCGATGATGGGGGGGGGGGTCGCAGGTGTTGGTTACAACCCACCGGTTCGTTCTTCACAGTCTAGCCTTGAGTATTCTATCCCGATGACAGGAAAGCAGGTTCTTTACCGCTGCAATGATGAGGGGTTACGTCGTGCAATTTCATACAGGTGCACAAGTAATTATATCCAAAAAGGGGAAGTCTCAGGACGTTAGTCCATCTCCATCAGTTCTCGTTGATTGACAGGTGACTCTCTCTGTCATCCAAGCTGAAAAGATAGACAGGTTACCCACTGCTTAAAAAATCACTCTCCATGATAAGTACAATACCTAAAAGATGTGGTGATTATTACAACAGTCAACTTAGAACAAGACTGAAAGGACTAAGTTTATTATTGGTCGAAAGTGAAGCTTTCAACCAATAAATCCACTAGAATACAAGGCAGGCATGTACTTACAGTAGTGCTGGGAGCTGTGAGTCTAGTGATTACTGTTTAGACCGGAGCCCCACACGTCACCTTTCGGGGGTGGGGGGGGAAGAAGGAGGGGAAGGGATAGTGGGAGCTAGACTGACCCTACCTTAACAAGCAGCCGGCAATCAAACTATCACTTTAGGGGTGGGGGAGAAAAGGCGGGAGTTGGACTTACCCTACCTTAACAAGTAGCCGGCAAGCAAACTATTGTTACTATATATTCCCTCGCTACTCCTATCTATTGAACTTTTCCCTCACATTGCTCATGCACAACCCGAACTAACATGGAATTAGAGAGGGAAGATTATGTTTGTCACAACTACTAAATCAATCTGCCAAAATTTCGGAGGCATTAGAAGAAAACCAAAATGTAGATGTTATCTACACGTATTTTGTAAATGCATTTGACAAATGCGATCATGGAGTAGATATTTAATTGTAGTAGTAGATAAAGCAAAATCTATCCTGGTGGTCAATAGATAATAACTTGATGTTAACACATAAAAATTCTAATTCTTCAAATACAGAAAGAATGAAGAACTCAGATGGGGCACTCATTACAAAATGCCGGAGGACCACCCAATAGAACGAATGAAACATGTCAATGACCAGGGGAGTATGAATTTTTTTTTTATATTTTATTTAAAACCAATACAGTTTAACATAAAAATAAAGAAACAGTATGGATCTCAATCAAATTAACTGACAAACAGATTTCACCTATATGCTCGCAAGATATTGCTGCAAAAACATACAATAATAACTTACGGCAAGAACATAGCTAAAAAAAAAATACTGTCACAGGGTCATGAATTGACATATATACACATTCATTGATGCAAAAACTTGCATATATATAAATTGTACATATAACATGACATCTGACAAAGGTTTAATACACTTGAACATAAAATATACAAAGAAGTTATATTAGTTAAATCCCATCCTTCGCATTAATCAAAAAACCTAACATCATAATCTTACTAGAACATCTACATACGTATCCCTAACAATACAGCTTTACATATACCAACATACGAAAAAACAAACTGTCTAGATATGTCTGTATACCATACAGACTAAAACTTAACATCAAGAACTTAGCCTTGACACCAAACCGGTATCTGGGTACAGACCAGAATTATAAACTTTAAAAAGAATCGAATCATACATATATAAAGTTTTACATAACGTCTGACCCATGACAAAGGCTCAATACATTAGAAAGGGATATATATTTACACACACCCACACACACACACACACACACACACACACACACACACACGTACACACAAAAACTTTCACAACATCACATTAATCAGATGCACTGTATGCACAAAGCAAAACAGTATCTAAGTATATCTCATCGTGCAAAAACCCAGCACGTAACATAAAGACAAACTAAAACACACTTCCTGTCATAAAGTTGGTAGAATTACCGACAATATGTAAAGTAAAAGGACACAAGTGCAACTAATGTGACATTTATTGTGGCAACGTTTCGCTCTCCAGGAGCTTTATCAAGCTCCTGGAGAGCGAAACGTTGCCACAATAAATGTCACATTAGTTGCACTTGTGTCCTTTTACTTTACACACTTCCTGTCGCAAAGAACTTATTCCTCAAGAATCGTGTCATACAAGACTGATACACATCAAAATTATACATAAAAAAACCTACTATATTATACCTACATTCTGAAAAGTGTTATATCTAACATAACAAGACCTTGAGCTCTACATCCACACTTGGATCCCATAAAGTCTCAATGAAAACCAGAAAACCTTTCCAAACCCACATTCACAACACTCTCACGACCCTCCCCCTCAAGGGAGGCGAGCCCGCTGTGACCCCCTGACTCCCTCCAACCTATGAAAACCCCTTCACTCACTCATTATCAATCACAGATTTACGAGAATCCCTAACGTTAGCATTCTATACCCCTCTGAGAAAGCCTGATCCCACCTCCTCCCATACAAATCTCTGTTACGACACATCGTACGATAGAACGTTACCGCAAGAACCTTCCTTCTCTCCTCACTATCCCCTCTCCCCCTCATCACCCACGACATATATATATAATCTACCATGATATAATCTAAAGCTCTTATGACACCCTCGTCTAACCCACCCATATCTAGACTTAAAGCACGCAGAACCGACACCCCAAGACCCCCCACCCTCTGTACCAACCAACTTAACCAGCACCTAACCTCCTCTAGCCCTTCACAAAAGTAAACTACATGGAACGCGGTCTCATCCCCTCCACAGATACCACACCCCCCACCCTCTACAACCTGTCTGTTTCGTAGTATCTCACCAGACGGAAGGATCCCATGCAGGAAACAAAACATCACCTCACGCGCCCGAGGGTTTAACTTCATTTTACTAAATCTAAACCAAATACTCTTCCACGCATACATGGGGAACAAACCCTCAACTGGGATAACGCACCTACCTACAAGTAACCTACACAAAACCCTCATACGAACCTTTCTCAGTTCCCTAACCAACATCACAGCCCTCAAAACGATTTCGCCTTCCCTGAACTCCATTCCTCGATACCACACACCCAGCCTGTCATGTATCCTTCCCAACTGCCCCGCGTTCACACCCTCACGCAACACTTCCCATTTAATAAACACACATTTAGCCCTCCGTCTCAAATCCATCAACCTCAATCCACCCTGACTTACAGGTAACATTACAACTTCCCTCCGTAACCAATCACAACGTGAACCCCACAAAAATTTGTACACCCATCTTTGAATTCCCGCAATCGCTGTCCCTGTAATTGGGAACACAGCTGCAACATGCCAAATCTTACTATACAATAAAATGTTTACGACTATCACTCGCTGTATAAGAGTTAGGTGCTGGGGTCTCAGAACACCTAGACGCCCCACGATCCTTTCCAATAACCTATCCGAGTTTTCCACCCTCGCCGCAACCATGTCATCCTTATAAATAATACCACAAATCTTTAAAGACATCGCCCAGTCTTTAACAACATTGCATCTCCCCCCCACACCCCCCACCCAAGAACCCAACCCCATGCACCTTGACTTCGCACTATTTACCTGCATTCCTGTGGCACTTCCAAATAATTGCACAACCTCGTCCAACACTCCCATTGACATCCCTTCACGAATGAGAACAGTGGTGTCAACATATCCAATTAAACCCGGCCAGGCCCTCCCACCCCCCACACTTCCCTCACCTGGCTTACATAAGCTGCGGTCAACCATTCTTTAAAAGGGGTCCTGGAAACATGCAAACAATATTTGTGACAAGGGGCATCCCTGTCTAAGGCCTCTACCCATTGCAATATCCCTCCCCATACACCCATTAATCTGTATCCTCATTTTCGCCCCCTTGTATAACGTATTTACCCACTCGACTATTTCCTCCCCAAAACCCTGTCTCCTAAGTATAACCTGCAAAGCTCCCCTTTCCACTCTATCATATGCTCCCTGCCAATCTAGAGCCAACAAAGCCGCCCCTTCACCCCCACCCTTAGCTTCCACAAAACTTCTCAGTATGCCATGTCCTTCAGTCATCGACCTTCCCGGCAACCCAAACTGCGATTTTGACACGACCCTTCCCACAACACCTTTGAACCTATTACTTAAAATTTTTGCGAACACCTTATAGTCTGCACACATCAGTTATATGGCTCGGTAGTCCCGAAGGGTGGGCTGCCCCTTGACCTTCGGGACCAACACTACAACTGCTGTTACCTGCTTCTCCCCCAACTTACCCTTCTCCTTCATACGATTAAATAACCTAACTATAAATCCCCTTATTAACGTCCAATGTTGTAAATAAAATTCTACTGGGAGACCATCAATACCCGGCGCTTTCCCCTTCCTCATTCCCCTCAACGCATTCTCTATTTCCTCTGCCGTAATAGTCCCACCTAAAGCCTTTCTATCACTATTTCCTAAATTACACGTCACATACGTACACACCTTGTCCAACGCCATGTCACCCACCCCCCCACTGTTCCAGTACTTCTCGTACCAAGCCTCCGCATACGCACATATCCCCTTCGTGTTTCGTATCTCCTGCCCTGCTCTATAATTCCCAACCATCTCCGTTACCTCTAAACATGGAATAGCTGTCACCGCCTGCCTTTGCTTTTGATGCCGCAAAACACAAGCTGACGGCTTGTCGCCCCAAAGCACTTCTTCCACCCCTGCCTGCACCCTTACAGCTTGAAACCTTTCATTTTGCAACACCCTCAACCTCCCCTTTACTTCAGCTATTTCATCCATAGGAAAATTATTCTCCCCCACCCCCCGCCCATAGCAACCTCTTAACCTATCCTCTAAATAGTTAGCCAGTCCATATTTTAAATTATTAATACGTTTTCCTTCTCTCACATAAAACTTTCTAATCCTTTCTTTTGCAACACAATCCCACCATGTCACAATGTCATCCACTCCCAGTTCTTCCACACTAAGCTCCCTCCATAGGACTGAAAACCCCTCCAACCCCTCCTTATCACCTAACACATTTATATTTAATTTCCAATAACTTCTATATATGTCCGCGAGCGTCCCCCACCCAACCTCCACCACCACTGCCCTATGATCTGACATTGTAGCCTCCACAGTACTGAAAGATTTCACATCCACTCCCTGAGAAAGGTACACTCTATCTAGTCTCGCAGCATATCCACTCCTAACAAACGTATATTCAGTCTCCCACACCGCCCCCCCCAAAGGCATCATGTAACCTAACATCCCTTAATAAATCCCTAAGAGTCACAGACATATATCCAGCCCCTCTTGGGTCCACATCAGCCACCCTGATTATACTATTCCAGTCCCCACCAACTATCGCCACCTCTGGCAGTGCACTTAAGAAAAACACAAGATCCTCACACACAAAATCATTCTTTACCTTTATGTTATTTTCTGCCGGCGCATACACACTCACAAAAGACACACGCTTACCCATCCACCACCCATCCACACGCAACACCCTCCCTCCCCCTCCTCCCTCGCTTCTCTGCAAAACAAACGGGCTCGTCTCCCTTATTAAAATTTCCACACCACCTTTTAGACGGGGAGATGGCAGGGTAACTACTCGAAATCCTGCCACCTCCAACACCCTCCCCTCTTTAAAATTGTGCTCCTGCAGGAACACAACATCCACTCTAGATTTATTCAGGAAATTAAGAAACCAATTTCTCTTCATACCGCTACATAACCCATTAACATTTACAGACATACACTTAAGGCCTATTAAAGTTTCCACCCCTGCTTCCTCTCATCACTCTTTACAACTCCAGAGCTTGAATTTAAGTTTGACACCTTCAGAGTGCTCTCTTTTCCTCCCCCCCTTCTTCCGGTGCCTCCTATCATGGCTACCACCACCTACACCACTACCTTCACACTTCACCTCAGTCTGTTTCCCAGGCCGTTGTGCAGGCGTAAGGACGTCATCAGAATCTGACGTAGCCGCCCTCTTTCTCGTGACCGTCATGTTACACATTTCTTGGTCAGATGTTGCCTCTCGATGAACCTCCACCTCTACCTGAGAATGGTTTAATGATTCAACGGACGACTCCAAACCACCATCACGTCCCAAACTATCATGTCTCCGACTTTCTGGAAGCGACGACTCTCCGATGACACCACGCTCAGATGTAACGTCCCTCTCTGGCGGTGACAAAGTCTTCAACACCTCCACCAATTCCTCAATCTCAAGAACCTTCTCCTGTAATTGCTGCTCCTCCTTATCCACAGGAGACGATACCTGATCAGGCAGCTGGGGGAGGGACTCCAACTCACCGCCAGTCCTGTGTGCCCGATCCACTATCTCGCTCCACAAAACACCACGCCCTCCATCCGATGTTTGTTTCTCACCTGCCACCTTTGAAGCAGGGGCTGCGACGTCCACCACAGGTCCAGGCACACGTCTTCGCTTGTCACAGGTCGCCGCTATGTGATCATACTCACCACATAGGCCGCATGTACGTCGATGTCCTGGGTACATTACCATGACCTGCGTCCTGAAATCTTGGAGATACACGTAGGACGGTATTGGGTGCCTCAAAGTCATTTTGAGGTTGAAAGAACCCTCTGGAAAACCAGCATAGGCACCTGCCACCCACGTACCATGTTGAGCATAATGCACCATCCCATACGTCTCAAAAGCTTTCCTTATATCCGCCTCGTCCGCCTCAAAGGGAAAGTTGCGTAACTTGATCCACTTATAATGCCGTGAAACATCTACCATTCTTACACTGACAGCTGGTGTGACGTTAAGACTCACGTCCTGAAACTTGGTGACTAACGATTCATAAACCGTTGTTCGTTGTCCTCCGTTCAATGCTACACCATACAAGTCACTGTCTTGTACGCCATATGTCTCCCGGATGATCTTTGGCAATAAGACTTGCGCAGAACTGGGCGTTATCGTTCCTTTAAGTAGCTCAATGCCTACAGTATTTATCCGGCGTCTCAGACTAACCGCCATCTTGACAATCACAGTGCACTTATGTTCTTAGCCGAGGTGTGACAGCACCACTTCACACCACTACAGCCAGGTAACTGACAAGGGAGCTCGCCTACAAACAGCAGAGGGGTGCAGAGCACAACCGCACTCTACCGTGGTCAGGCAGCGAATGAGGGGAGTATGAATAAGACGAAGATCGCAAAAGCCAGGAAAATAGCACCACTAATAACACTATTCAAATCACTTGTGCTCTCTCGCTTAAAATAAGTAATATTTTTCTGTGTTGATGGTTCCATTTTAAGGCAGGAAATAGAACAGAGCTGAGACATGCAAACATAAAGCCAATAAAGCACTGAATATATATTCTCTGGAGAGAAGTGCGAGAGATACATGTTAGTATATATATGAAAGATGCTTGAGGGCCTGGTCCCAAATTTACACATTAACGTGTAATGGGCATAAGAGAACACTGTGTCAACATCCGTGGGCCTCGACTTTTCAATCTGTTACCAGCAGATATCAGAAATATTGCGAGAATAATTGAAGAGGTCGTCAAGAGAAAAGTCTATTAGTACCTCCGCCAATAGACACACCAACCTAGCTGTAATAAACATAAACGACAGTAGGACGCCAATGGTAACAGCCTGGTTGACCATATAATAAAAAAGCAGAAATGACAGACCTCAGCCGGGCTGCTGGATTTTAAAGGTTTTCGAATCTAGTCACAGGTTTGTCACAGTTATCGCGGACGTCAGTAAAGCCAAGAAGTCCACTACTCAATGTTTACATTACTTTGTAGTGCTATTCTGCAGTTAGGTAGCACATGGTGTCACCCAGAACTATCTGCTAGACAACTGTAACATCCAATAGTTTACAAGATCGAGATATCAATATGGCAGCAGTTGTTAGATGAGACAGGAACCCAGTAGTCATCTATTGAACGTAAGTGAAGCCCAGTAGTGTTTTGCTATACGTCATTAGAACTCAGTAGTGCTCAACGTTTGGTAAGTAGCATCTAGTAGAACTCTGCTGAACATTATTAGTATCCAGTACTTCTCTGTTGAATACCAGTAGCACCAAAGGATCTGATAGTACTCTGCTGGATGTCACGATAACCCAGTAGTGCCCCTTAGTGCTCTGATTGAC
>NW_027197534.1:27500-59607 GCF_038502225.1 Cherax quadricarinatus
AGGAAGTATTTACAGTAGAGACAGGAAGGACTCTGGGGGGACAGACCAGATGGGGACACCAACAAGGAATACACCAACAAGTGTTGGACGACATACATACAGATGAGGAGGAGGTGAAGAAACTGCTAAGGGACATCGATACCTCAAAGGCAATGGGACCGGACAACATCTCTCCGTGGGTCCTTAGAGAGGGAGCAGATATGTTGTGCGTACCACTTACCACAATCTTCAACACATCCCTGGAAACTGGGCAACTACCTGAGGTATGGAAGACGGCAAATGTAGTTCCCATTTTCAAAAAAGGAGACAGAAAAGAGGCACTAAACTATAGACCTGTGTCATTGACGTGTATAGTATGCAAAATTATGGAGAAGATTATCAGGAGGAGAGTGGTGGAGCACCTGGAACGGAACAGGAGTATAAATGCCAACCAGCACGGATTCACGGAAGGCAAATCCTGTGTCACAAACCTTCTGGAGTTTTATGATAAAATAACAGAAGTAAGACAAGAGAGAGAGGGGTGGGTTGATTGCATCTTCTTGGACTGCAAGAAGGCCTTTGACACAGTTCCTCACAAGAGATTAGTGCAGAAGCTAGAGCATCAGGCGCATATAACAGGAAGGGCACTGCAATGGATCAGAGAATACCTGACAGGGAGGCAACAACGAGTCATGGTACGTAATGATGTATCACAGTGGGCACCTGTGACGAGCGGGGTCCCACAGGGGTCGGTCCTAGGACCAGTGCTATTTTTGGTATATGTGAACGACATGACGGAAGGGTTAGACTCAGAAGTGTCCCTGTTTGCAGATGATGTGAAGTTAATGAGGAGAATTAAATCTGATGAGGACCAGGCAGGACTTCAAAGAGACCTGGACAGACTGGACACCTGGTCCAGCAAATGGCTTCTCGAATTTAATCCTGCCAAATGCAAAGTCATGAAGATAGGGGAAGGGCACAGAAGACCACAGACAGAGTATAGGCTAGGTGGCCAAAGACTGCAAACCTCACTCAAGGAGAAAGATCTTGGGGTGAGTATAACACCGAGCATGTCTCCGGAAGCACACATCAATCAGATAACTGCTGCAGCATATGGGCGCCTGGCAAACCTGAGAACAGCATTCCGACACCTTAGTAAGGAATCATTCAAGACACTGTACACCGTGTATGTCAGGCCCATACTGGAGTATGCAGCACCTGTTTGGAACCCGCACTTGATAAAGCACGTCAAGAAACTAGAGAAAGTACAAAGGTTTGCAACAAGGTTAGTTCCAGAGCTAAGGGGAATGTCCTATGAAGAAAGATTAAGGGAAATCGGCCTGACGACACTGGAGGACAGGAGGGTCAGGGGAGACATGATAACGACATATAAAATACTGCGTGGAATAGACAAGGTGGACAAGGACAGGATGTTCCAGGGAGGGGACACAGAAACAAGAGGCCACAATTGGAAGTTGAAGACACAAATGAGTCAGAGAGATAGTAGGAAGTATTTCTTCAGTCATAGAGTTGTAAGGCAGTGGAATAGCCTAGAAAATGACGTAGTGGAGGCAGGAACCATACACAGTTTTAAGACGAGGTTTGATAAAGCTCATGGAGCGGGGGAGAGAGAGGGCCTAGTAGCAACCGGTGAAGAGGCGGGGCCAGGAGCTAGGACTCGACCCCTGCAACCACAAATAGGTGAGTACAAATAGGTGAGTACACACACACCGGGTAAATGCCAACAACAGGACACCTGATGCCTCTAAAATCAGACCCCAAATTAGCAAAAAAATACAAGAGAGTAATACTATTGGAGCACTGAGGCTTATAACCAGTGAGGATAACATCGCTCCTAAGGACGTCATTACGGCACAAGCTCTGAAGGACAAACATAAAAATAGGGCTTCCAGTATCAACATTGACCTCCCTGACATTGCAGCAGGTGAGGAACATTTAACCTTACAGGACGCTGATGTACATAAAGCTGCTATGTAATTTCTACAGGGCTCAGCAGGATGTTTCACCGGTTTAAGGCCTCAACACTTATAACATATGCTCAGTCCAGAACTTTGTGATGTTTCAGAGAGGCTGCTGTCTGAACTCACCAAATTTTCAAATGTGTGCCTGGTTGGCAGTGTCCCGGAGGCCATTAGACCTCTTTCCTTTGGTGCCTCACACTGTGCCCCCCGGATAAAGGACGGAGGAATCAGGGCCATTGCAGTGGGCAACACCCTTCGGCGCCTTGTAGAAAAGGCTGCAGTAAGAATAGTGAGTCAAGAGGCTGTAGCAACGCTGATACCAACTCAGCTAGGTTTTGGTTTTCAACAGAGCTGTGAAGCAGCTGCCCACGCAGCACGAGTATACATCAACTTGTCAGATGAAAAAGCCTTGATGAAATTGGACTTTGCCAACGTTTTCAACTTAGACAGAAGGGCTGACGCTCTCCAAGCAGTTTCTAGACACTTCCCTTTCCTCTATCCCCTCATAGAATCGTGTTATACTGTGACTTCTAAACTGTTGTTTGGGGACCATGAAATTGACTCCTGAGAGTGTGTGCAACACGGGGATCTTCTTGCCTCCTTCCTATTATGTCTGGTCACCAAGAAAGTCACAGAAGAGCTCTCCATTGAGCTCAATATCTGGTTCTTGGATGATGGTACCCTAGCTGGCACTATAGAATCTCTCCTAGAGGGCATCGGAATAATTACAGACATGGGAGAAAGCCTGGGCCTATCTTTAAACCCCACCAAGTGTGAAATAGTTTCCATCAATCGATAGATGATCCAGAATATTAGTGCTGTTTTACCAGAAGTACGAGCCATTGATCCTGCCAACAGCACTCTCCTTGGTGCTCCTCTTGGGTCCATTACCATTGATCTGATCCTAGAAAAAAAAATCTCAGACATCAGGACGATTGCAGGCAGGATGAAAGACATCGATACAATTGATGCCTTTTACCTACTCACCAGGTGCCTGTCCATCCCAAAACTTACCTACTTATTACACACACACACACACACACACACACACACACACACACACACACACACACACACACACACACACACACACACACACACACACACACACACACATATATATATACACATATACATACACAACATATATATATATATATATATATATATATATATATATATATATATATATAATAAACATATGAATACTTTGGAAGATAAGCACGTTCACATGCTGTGGCATGTTTCGGATAATACTACTGTATAGTGAATATTGTCGCTGGCTGCTGCACGGCTTTCTCTTTCAACATTTTAATATCCCTTTTGAAAGGACTGTTTATTTTATCTGTTTGGAAATCTTCTGGACCATTTGCTTCGTCTGTCTCGGTATGATTGGCAACGTGTCAGATATTTGCTCATCCTTTGTAATAAATCTGGCAGCATCACATACAGCCTTGTTTGTGTGAGTACCATCGTGACAAAGTATTTAGTGCGACTGTAATTTCCTTAGTAGTTACTCTTATGGCGAAGACCAATGTGTTGTGGTGACGTTGTAAAAGATGAGTTAATGATTGCTTAGACGCAGTTAACTCAGATACTAATACTGAAAAGGAAATCAGAGAGACTCAAACTCCTGGACTGCCCAGCTACTGTGGGTCCACTTAACTATCCATAAATCACAGTTTACTGATGAAACCTTCTGTGTGACTCAGAAATATCTTAGCAGTCGCCTACTATATGTCCATCATGAATTAGTATGCTGTCATGAGTGTAAGACAGATGATTACCTTCAGGGTTCATAGGAGTGTCTGTGATATTGAAGTGCCTATAATGGTCCATTGACTGAGGTCCAGTGATTCCGGCGCTATGGGTGGGGCTCGTTGATTCAGGATTCATTAATAAGCCCAATAGTTGGAGCATGGTGACACTATGCATATGGCTTGGGACTTACAATTAAAGTTTCTGGAATGGATCCCGGTTATTTCGAGCATATAGATGGGGTGTGAATGACTTCTGTCTGAAAACTGCGATGCCTTTGGCTCTATTGTTGGGCTCGAAAGATGACAAAAAAAACTAGTGTCTACTTTTGTATAATAATTGATTCTTGGTAGTGATGCGTCGGTGGTGGTTTCATCCCAGTGTGCAACGAACGCGGACCTTTTCTGAAAAATCAGGTAAGAAACTCAGATGGAAAGGTTCATGAAACCCTCTGCCCTGGTCCACAGACGGCCCTCGAAGTACTGTTTAGTTGGGTTTATATTTGGTTAGATGAGGTGGTAATCTTTATAATAGGTCCTGATCAAATGAAGAAAGATGTGAGCTAAGGATTTGAAGATCAATGCTGGATCCACATCAGACTCAGAATACATACGTGTATGCTCATGCATGAATACATACATCCAGGTTACATAAACGAGTAATGTACATCAAGATATATACTGGCAACTGTTTAGTTATAAACGAATCAGTTTTCAGTCCTCTGGGTTGATGTGTCATCTAAATTACCAATCATATATTAGGCGGGTGAGTAAAAAATATGAACATCAAACTTAAACTCACTTAGAACGAGGTAGTAAATGCGTAGCTTGACAGTGTTAGAAGCTCAGTGGTTGTCCCGGTACACTCACCTGTAAGGAAAACTAGGAGTTAAAGAAGGTAAACAAAATGCAGGGATAGCACTGAAGCTGTATTTAAGCAGCAAACTGACGTCATGGCCCACCTAGACTTCCATCAGCATGCATGGACAAGCAAAGTGCTGAGGAAGAGAAAGTGCAGGGAGGAGTAAATTGAGAGAGTCTTGTAGGAATAGTGGATGAGAGGTGAGGTGAAGATGATGGTGGTGATGATGATGATGATGATGATGATGATGATGATGATGATGATGATGATGAAAATAATTATTTAGAGAGAGAGAGAGAGAGAGAGAGAGAGAGAGAGAGAGAGAGAGAGAGAGAGAGAGAGAGAGAGAGAGAGAGAGAGAAGGGTAGAGACTAAGAAAGTGAATTTAGCGTGAAGAAAAGCAAAATAACGATAAACGAACTAGGTAGAGTACTGTGTAAGGAACAGTGAGAGAAGGAAACGGAGAAGAAATGGAGGGACGGAAGGAAAAACAAGGAGAGTAAACAGAAGGGGAAAGCAATAAGAGTTAGAATGAATGAACAGATGACGAATGACATGGGCTTCTTGGGCTATACTGAGACAAACTATTTGGAAAAAACAAATCTTTGACTTCACGTTCGATAGATGAAACAATGATAGAATGACGACAAGCGCTAATCTATTTGTTCTGCTTCCATTTGAAATCATGTTTGCTATGCCTCTTGCTTCTCCCAACTATTACAACTGACAGGTGCTTTTCACTCTTTTAAATTGTTAAATCCATAACTGGTTTTGGACTCAACGTGACTCTACCTTGTTTAACTGTGTTTAATTGGAACATTATCAAGAGATAGTTTGTTTGACAGGTTTAACGTTTGTTATGGTTTATTAAAGCTGTAACTCATCTATACAGTTAACAATAACGATCATTATCAGAGAATATACACTGTGGCGTAATGTTTCACTTTGCACTCTACGAGTATCGAAGAAGAAATTAATTAGCCAGATATAATGATGTAATGCTTACAAAGGTTTCCAACTTATGGAAGAATAACAAAGATAAATTAGTTAAGTTAAATGAATGAGAATATTTTCCGTTAGACTGTTGACCTGACCAGTGAAAAAAAAAAAGAGAGCCTCAGGAAAACTTCCCTCATATATGAAATCCTTAACGTTACTTCATGAACTGGCGAAATAATTAAAACAGTTTCACATCTCAGCGTCAAAGAAGCCCTCTTTATTTAACTTCCTTAACAGATACATTCAATGGAAAAAATACCCAGTAAAATAAAGTTTTTTTTACCTTCTTAATGTAAATCAAGAGATGCTTTGTTAGTAAATTTAATTTTAAACCAGTCGACTACATGAAAATCACGAAACTCTCTATATAATCTGTTCACGACCAGTCAGAATATTTTAATCCTTAAAGATGAGATTAAACTAAACTCTCAGCATATAATCGGGCTCTGATCCATCGTGAGGCCTGAACATGGACAGGGCCCCACGGGAGTTGACCCCCGTAACACCCTCCTGATATACTCCAGGTATTAGAGGTAAGCAGTAAAGAGCTTTTTTGTGAATACCCAGATACAGGTTAAGGCATGCATGTGAGAGGGTGTTTATTTCCCAGTAAAAGTACGGCTGAGTGATGTCACTATTGTTGTTTAACATATTTACAGATGGGGATGTAAATGAATTGATCGCAAGTGTGGTGTTGAAATATTGTGAATCTGATACGGACTGGCAGTTGTCACCAATGCTTTTTGCTGATGACACAGTTCTAGTGGGAGATTCTGATGAGAAGTTGCAAAAGTTGATAAAATAGTTTGGGAGGGTATGTAAGAGAAGAAAATTAAATGCGAACTTAGGACACCAAGCTGATTAGATAATCAAAAAGATAGAAGACCTGATCTTGGACGGGGCCGAGGAGCGGTGACCTCCGGAAGTGACTCCAGGTAAACTGTTACATAAATGGGTCAGAAAACCGACAAGTTGATGAATGAGACTATATTTCCTACAGCTAATAAAAATCACCATAAACCTATATTTGGTATGATATTTAGCAAGCCTTTCCTAATTATCAAACTCCGCCTCCCTAAACGCTCATAAACTATATTTGCCAAACAAAATAAACCTGAAGAACACAAACCATGCCCTACCATCACTACTACAGCCCCATTAAACCCCAGCCCCTCATAGCAACCAATCCTCTTAACACTAAACCCATATGAGCCACAGAAGAGTAAGCAATTAAAGATTTTATATCTACTTGACGTGAACACATTAAACTAATAATAACACCACCTAAAATTCCAAGACTCATTCACATTCAACAAAATATTTTATTAACCTCCGAAAACACTCCTAAAATTCGAATTAAGCCATAGCCTCCTAACTTTAATAATACTCCAGCACGTACTATTGATCCTGCAACAGGAGCCTCCACATGAGCTTTAGGTAACCATAAATGAAATATAAACAAAGGTAATTTAACTATAAACGCAAATACAGAGCAAAAATACCACAATAATCTGGTGCTTTGGTAACCAATTATTCCTGGCAATAGCCCTATATTTAATCTACCCATACTTTTATATAGCCTTAACAAAGAAACTAACAATGGCAGTGAAGCATAAACTAACAACATAAACTAACATAAACTAACAACAAAATTAAATTTACTGACAAAAACCCTGTATAAAAATTCCCCATTTTCTTTACTATTGTTCTCCCATAAACTATTAACATTACAATTCAAACCCTTAATACAATCAAAATATATCTTAAATAATCACCCCCTATTATATAACCCCTACAAAAAAAAAAAAATCATGGTTTATTATTAATAATCTCATAAAGCACATAACCAACAAACCAATTTGAATCAACCTTCAATTCATTACAAATCTTATCAAAACCAAATTAAATATCAAAAACTTTAACATACTAAAATACCAAATCTCCTGAAATAATCATTACCATGTGAACGAACAATAGAAACCAATAAAGATAAACCCAAAGCCCCTTCACACGCAACCATAACTAAAAAAAAACATTACAAACACACCCTCCAAACCGACCCTGGCCATGTAAACTCTCATAACCCCAAACACATTTAATATAATAAATTCCAATCTTAATAAAACATTTAACAAATGCTTATGATTTGAAATAAATGCTCAGAACCCACAAAAAACTATAATTAACAACCTAAGACCTTCGATTCCTAATATCATCATATACCTATATTTTTTCTTAAATTACTTTAACCTTCACCTTCACAAAACTTATGACTTCACCTTTACGTAAATCTCATCCATTACTTAAACTCGCTAATTCTGCATTGTGGATATACCAATTCCTAGCAACATTTCAATTTTTTGAAATTTTGGATCTCTTTTAGGATTGTGCCTAGTAGCTCAAATCGCAACTGGATTATTTTTACCCATTCATTTTACTTCACATATCGACCTACTATGAATCATTTACCCTTTTCCACGCTTGGAGAGACACTTGTGCAACACTTGGGTGTCTTTACTGCGGAAACGTTTCCCCAACCAGTGGCTTCCTCAGTCCAGTACCTAGAAGAATGTTGGATTATGAGAAGGAGTTCGAGGTAATCAGTCCCTCAGCCTAGAGTCGATGTGTTCAGTCCAGCATTTGCTGTACTTTTGTAGAGTCTGATGGACTGAACACATTGACTCCAGGTTGAGGGACTGATTACCTCAAACTCCCCATCTTCCACTTTTCTTCTCTACATTGGACTAAGAAAGTTATTGGCTGCCAAAATGTTTCCACAGTAAAGATACCCAGGTATTGTACATGTGTCTCTTTTATCAACTGGAATGTTCCAGGTAATCAAGAGACTGAATTTCAGTTTGGAGGAAGTACTGTACATGTCTTCAGATATTTGGAACTGGACTTGTCGACTGATGATTCCATGAGAAATGTGGTTGTCGAAAGGAGGAAGGTGGATGGTGCATTGAGATATTTGTACAAAGTACTTTTTCCATAGAAGCAAAATACTGGAATGAACCACAATAGAATGGTAGTACCAGATCTGTTGTAGTATGGGTGTGAACCATGGGTTTTGAATGTTGCACCATGAAAGGTTTAAGCAGTGATGTGCTTGAAGACAATGTCAGGTAAGAATATAATCTAAAGACTTCTGAGTATGGAAATTAGGAGATTTTGAGTTAACGAAAGTGTTATTCCGACGAAGTTTGAAGATTTAGAGAGGAAGGAGGAAAACGGGATGACTATAAGGGTGTATAAATTTTGGGTGAAGAGACGAAGGGGTAGGGTATGTCCTAACAAAAGTTGGAGAGAAAGGGTAAAGCTTGTGTGAGCGTGCTAGAATGGAGTGAGTGGAGGCAGTTGGTTTTTATGATCTGACGAGCTGTTAGAGTGTGAATAGGGTAAAATTTATGAAGAGATTTAGCCGGACTTAAGTCTTGAAGGTGGGAAGTACAATGCTAGGAGTCAGAAAGAGGATAGGAGAGATGTTAGTGATATTGCGGTTTGGAGGGTCATCTAAACTGTGATGTCAGCACTCATATTCAAACACAGTGATTAAAAAGAAATATGATCATATATGTGCTAAAGAGTACAGCTAAAGCATTTAAAGCACTTCTTCGCATTGATACAAATGGTATAAAATACTGACAAGATGGATAAAGAGACAAATGTAGTTTAATGCAATACTTTATTGGCACCGTTTCGCCCACACAGTGTGCATTATCAAGTCACAAACAAATCTATCTGGGGAAAAAAACATGTAAGTATATAGTGAGCGTAGTGGCATGAAGAGTCAGTTGAGGTATGATGAAGCAGTTCTGTGTAGACTGATGACCAGTTGGACAAATATATGGCTATGTGAAATAACGATGAGCAAGTTTCTTGGCAACAGGTTCAGCTATGTTATAGAAGCCGTTGTTTTGGCTGAAATCGTTCGACTATGCTGATTAGTGATGATTCAAGGATTTTACGTTTAGAAGTAACTGATTAGCGATTGTGGGAGTTTCTGTGGGAATCACAGGCACTGTTCAAGTGATACATTCTGCTGGCGTATTTGGGTTCAGAAATACTCTTGTGGAGGCCTCTTCATGTTTCTTTCATGTATATTTGGTCACAGTTTTTGCAGAGGATTTTGTGTACACCTGTCGTTGTGTTGGCTTGGTGGTGTTACCTCTTCCTGGTGGTTTTCTTGATTGTGGTGGAGGCAGTGGTTGATACTTGGAATTTGGTGCTGGAGAGAATGCCGGAGATGCATTCAGTAATAGAATTAATAAGGAGAACTACGTATCCTCTTTCGGTTGAGTGTTCTCTAGGCGAGGGAGATGCTGAATAGACAGTGCCTGTAGACTCTGATGAAATGAAGATAGTGGAGTATAGAAAAAAGTCTGTTCTAGGAAAGAGCAGTCTTCCTCAAGAAATTCACTGCTGCACATACGAAGAACACGTAGGAAGACGTTTGTTATGAGGCCACATTTAGTTTTGGTGTCAATGTGCGAGCAGTCATGGAGAAGATCGTGTTGACTGGTAGGTTTGTGATAGACTCTGAATCGTAGTTCATGATCAGATGTACAAAGAAGAACGTCAAGGAAAGGTAGAATGTGATCGGCTTCCTCATCGAGTGAGAACTGGATAGAGGGCTGGACTTAGATGAGCTTGTGTTGGAGAGCAGAGACTTCGAATCTTCTAGGAGTTATGTTGAGACAGTCATCAACATGACTATGCCAGCTGGTGACTGAGGAGGGAATGATAGAGGAATATCTCCCGGCTTCAAGATGTTTCCTGAATAGGTTCACCGAAACAGCATTAAGAGTGAGCCCATTGGTAGACCGAAAATCTGCTGAAAAAAAGAATTTTCAAAGGAGAAACAGTAAAAACCAACACAGTGTTCAACGAGATCAACAAAATCATTGGCTGGAACGAGGACGTCGACGGAGTCATCAATTTTTCGTCGTGAGATCGATGGCTTGTTCTGTCGATACCTTTTTGAATATCACGTCGAGGCTGGAGAGTTTCTTGTTTCTGATGTTTATGTCTCTGAAATTTTAAATGTGCGTGTCTGAAGGGTGCCTAAGAGTTTTGCTAGGATACAATCTCTGATAGTTTGTGGGATGACCTGCCTATTCAAAATGGAGTAGGGCTCAACGGAATTCCTGGTTTAGGGAGCTTCGGGAGATCACAGGTTCTGGCGGGGCTGAGGTTGCTGTGAATGGTGTGTGGAAGTTTCTTTCTGAGTTCCGAGGTATTTATGATGTGGCGAGTTTTGCTTAAGTTTCCACTTGTACAGTTGTAAGATGCGTCTAGGTGTCCTTGGTCTGTAGACAGCTTCATCATACCTCATTTACTTCTTCTTGTCGCTGCGTTCACTAAGCTGTATACATGCACATTATTTCTTCTCAGGATGATGTTTGTGATTAGATAAAGCTCACTGTGTGGGCGAAACGTTGTTAATATGAACGTAAAAATATAAGAATGGAGGAACACTGCGGAAGGTTTACTGGCCCATACATGGCAAGTCCATATGGCCCATTCATGGCAGCGCATTATTCTGAGACCCTGTCTCAGAATCTACCTATACCGTGACCTCTCTAACCCAGGTGACTCACCTAAAAACGCTTGTATAAATTATTTTGCTGTGTATAAGTGGGATGTTGTCTTCAAATTACTTCACCTCAACTATCTCGAGTGAATCAGTCTCCATCTTTGGGTTTAGATTCATCAAAACTGAACAATTATCAATACCGAGAGACTTCACTTCAAGCTACTACACATCTTCATGTGTCTCTTGTAATTATTCTCTGGATTGGGTTCCTAAAGTCACTCACAGGTGTTGCCGGTTTTGTATACCACTACTTTAGCATAATTTCTCTGCGTACTGACTTAAAATGTTTGTTTCACAGGCGAAATATCTCAGTATAGTTCCTCTCATCTACTGTGCCTTGTTTTCTCCCGAAAAGTATATTAGTTTAGGTAGGGAGAGCCACTCTGTGAGGAGATAGAAGGTTCAAGACACAAACCATCCAAACAAATCTTCCACGAAGCATTCCTCCAAGCAGTTTTTAGTGCTTCCATGTGGGGATGTTGTCACTAATACCTGTCAGGTGCTTGGTAGGAGTAATATCAATGTATCCACCATGAAAGATCTCGCTACGAAGTCCTACACCTTTTAGTACCAAGGTAGGCATCTACAATATCGCTCTTTGGACACTGTCCCTTGAAATATGTAAAGGAATCAAGCTGAGATCCACCTGTCCGTCTGGGTGAACATGAAAGAGCCTGCAACAAGGACGAGTTAAAGAATCCCTGTGTCCTCCACAGAAACTCAACGGAGCAATTGATGAATTTTAATGAGGCGCTGCTCGTCGTTACTGCACCTTCGCCTAGGCATCGCAGGTGCCTGGAAGCCTCACTTTTCTACGTCACTGACGCAGTGAGACAAAATAAAGGAAGTTTGAAAATCTCAATAACACTGGCATACACGATACTTAATATTACATTTGTAACTATTGTTATAAATGCATTTTAAGGGAATAAAATGATCAAAATCTAATTATTTTTATAAGAAATTAAATTTATATCGATATTTCAGATTAATTTCACGTTTTTTAAATGGTTTTCTAGCATTTTCAGAATTGTTCTGCTTCACAACATAGGAATCTTCTCTCGGTCTTCCTTCAACCCATCCTTCACATGCCCACATAATATTAAGAGCAGGAGCTGTCTCCCTGAACACACTGCGTCTCCTCCAAAGATCCTTTTCTAAGAATTCAATTAACCAGGTCGAGTCCTTTTTATTGCAGACACCTCAAAGGTTTTGAGTGTGAGCCCAGGTGGTGAAGAGGGTTATTGTGAGCCCAGCTGGTGAAGAGGATTATTGTGAGCCCAGGTGGTGAAGAGGGTTATTGTGAGCCCAGCTGGTGAAGAGAATTATTGTGAGCCCAGCTGGTGAAGAGAATTATTGTGAGCCCAGGTGGTGAAGAGGGTTATTGTGAGCCCAGCTGGTGAAGAGAATTATTGTGAGCCCAGGTGGTGAAGAGGATTATTGTGAGCCAGGCGGTGAAGAAGGTTATTGTGAGCCCAGTTGGTGAAGAGGGTTATTGTGAGCCCAGCTGGTGAAGAGGGTTATTGTGAGCCCAGTTGGTGAAGAGGGTTATTGTGAGCCCAGTTGGTGAAGAGGGTTATTGTGAGCCCAGTTGGTGAAGAGGGTTATTGTGAGCCCAGTTGGTGAGGAGGGTTATTGTGAGCCCAGTTGGTGAAGAGGGTTATTGTGAGCCCAGTTGGTGAAGAGGATTATTGTGAGCCCAGTTGGTGAAGAGGATTATTGTGAGACCAGATGGTGAAGAGGATTATTGTGAGCCCAGTTGGTGAAGAGGGTTATTGTGAGCCCAGTTGGTGAAGAGGGTTATTGTGAGCCCAGGTGGTGAAGAGGGTTATTGTGAGTCAAGTTGGTGAAGAGGGTTATTGTGAGCCCAGTTGGTGAAGAGGGTTATTGTGAGCCCAGGTGAAGAGGGTTATTGTGAGCTCAGGTGGTGAAGAGGGTTATTGTGAGCCCAGGTGGTGAAGAGGGTTATTGTGAGCCCAGGTGGTGAAGAGGGTTATTGTGAGCCCAGGTGGTGAAGAGGGTTATTGTGAGCCCAGCTGGTGAAGAGGATTATTGTGAGCTCAGGTGGTGAAGAGGGTTAGTGTGACCCTAGGTGGTGTGAACCCAGGTGCGAGAAAGTGCTGGTATTATTCCAGGTGGTGTGAGCCCAGGTGGTGTGAGCCCAGGTGGTAAAGTGTTGGGGTGAATACATTGCCTGTCCCTTCCACAGTGGTTCCTCCTGCCTTCTTGAAGACGGAAGCTGATGGGATTGTAGGAGAGCTGGGATGGTGGTGCCAGGAGGAGGAGGAGGAGGAGGTGACAGAAGAGAAGACTGTAGGTGAGGAAGAAGTACAGTAGTAGGAAGAAGAGAAGATATAAAAATGTAGTGATGTGGATTTTAAATAGAAAGAGAAGAGAAGAAAGACACAGAGCAGAAGCAGACAGAGAAATACAAAGAAGAATAAGAGAACGTGCATGAAAATGAGGCACTTAAAGATGAAGAGGTGAATGGCGAAGAATAGGCAGGAAAGTAGCAGAGATAAAAGCAGACAGCCTCAGTGTGCCTCAGCAAGTCTAGGAAATTTACTTTCAACCTGGAATGTGTAAAATGTCCCATTTACATACCTATTTTAGCTGTTAAATATGATTCATAGATCTTAAGTATGTTATTATACAAAGAGAGTTGGTCATGGACCGGGTCGGGAGGGCGTTGATCCCCGACCTACCCCGGGGTCCTCTCCAGGTAGTTAGGCTCATATTTTTTTTCTGTCATTATAGTGGTCTTACATATATAACCAAACAGAATAGAACAGAATAAACAAAAACATATCTTGTTAGTAGTATTAGACTGCCTCAGAGATAAAGAAAGCAGCGACTTAAAGGTAATTAGGCATAAATAATAATTTATCCTATGAAAGTACAATTTTTGGGGGGGACAAGTTTCTTAATTTGTATGAATAATTCATTAAGGAACTTGGATTATGATTATTTGACATAAAGGAGACTTTAACTCCTCTTGGCCAATTTATGTGACATCAAGGACGTCTCAGGGCATAGTTTGCACTGGCCAAATAGAGAGAAACGATTGTCCTTAAGAGCCAAAATACATGCCATGTGGGTTTGTATCACAGGAATTGCGATATCGGAAATATTTGCGTATATAAACTAAGGCAACACTTGAAAAAGAGAGTCAGACAAAATAAACAGAGTGGACAGGTTTCTGTTCAAACAAGTCCAGGGAACTGACGGTACTTTGTGGCTGACATATTGAAGGACATTACTTTACATCATAATCTAAAACCGATAAACCTTACTGGAGTAAATTTAAGACCCGGGATGTGTTTACGTTGTGTATAACACAAAAAAGTCCATTCATTGTTCTGTTCTTTAGTCTGTCCAATACTGGTTCATATATAACAAGAGATAGTTTATTGTTGTGTTAGCCAGAACCTCATTCGTTACACTGTTTGACACCTAAGATAGAGTCTGAAGTGCTCTATTATAAACCAACTAAATATCTGAAGTGCTCTAGTATAAACCAACTATGGCAGTATCTGAAGTGCTCTAGCATAAACCAACTAAGATAGAATCTGAAATGCTCTAGTATAAACCAACTAAGATAATATATGAAGTGTTCTAATATAAACCAACTAAGATAGTATCTGAAGTGCTCTATTATAAACCAACTAAATATCTGAAGTGCTCTAGTATAAACCAACTAAGATAGTATCTGAAGTGCTCTAGTATAAACCTACTGAGATAGTATCTGAAGTGCTCTAGTATAAACCTACTGAGATAGTATCTGAAGTGCTCTAGTATAAACCTACTGAGATAGTATCTGAAGTGCTCAATTACGCAACTCTCATACTTTAAATCAATTTCAGGTCGGGTGTGTAAGAGAGGTTGGCACAGCAGAGGTGAACCGTAAGGAAGTAACTCATCAGGTGTGTATCAGGTGAGGCAGAATACAAAATTATGCTTTCTGTAAAGATTCTCGATTTCGCTGAAATGCTGGGTAGTGTGATAAATACTGAAAGATAATTACTGTGACAATTTGCGATAAATAAAAAAAAATACAAGAATATTTAGTATGAGAATCGAGAGAGTGGAAAGGATATCCGGGAGTGAGGATAATCCGGAGACACAGTGGCAGCATAAGAAGGCAAGAAAAACGGCTGGAGAAATATCCTAGAGTGAGAGAGCTGGAAAATATATTGCTCTAAAAATATATATCTTTCAATATTTTTTCCCTTCGGATTGGAGTGTTAGGCGAAAAGCTTCCCACGATATGTATGCACCTTGTGCAAGTCTACATCACGTACACTCACGCGGTGCAAGTCTACATCACGTACACTCAAGAAATACATGTTTTCATAAGGTGGATATATATATATATATATATATATATATATATATATATATATATATATATATGTATATATATATATATATATATATATATATATATATATATATATATATATATATATATATATATATATATATATATATATATATATGCAAAACAAACACTGTGAAAGAGTAGTGAAATTTAAATCGCTTTCGTGACTACTCACATTGTCAAGGAACTATGACAATGTGAGTAGTCACGAAAGCGCTTGGAGTTTCACTACTCTTTCACAGTGGTTGTTTTGCATATTTTAAAATCACCTGTTTACTGTGATCTTATTGCATATATATATACATATATATACATATATATATATATATATATATATATATATATATATATATATATATATATATATATATATATATATATATATATATAGTGAACAAGGTACACTAGATGTAAAAAAACACAGGGAGAGATGAATTATAGTTCTAGGCCTTTCTTGTTGCAATCAACACAACATCATGTGCTTGCAGAAATGAGTAGGAAGCCCAAGCAGTTTCCTTCAGGGCAACGTTTTTGCTTTAGTGAGGTAGGACTAGGTAGGTAGGAGACGCTAAATGCACCAGGCTTACCAGTGCCAAGTACCAGAAAGATTGAGCATTTTAAAACATTAGAAGACTGTCAGCCCACAAGTGCTGATAATGTAGTAATGACCTAACGAACGTAACATTAGTGACAGGACAGTTATCAAAAATTCAGTCTGACTTCAATACAATATAAAAGAATTTACATTCTGAATATAGTTATATCTTAGGAAAAGTCCATAATATTAAGAAAACGAAACTACGGCCGATTTACTTAAAACTAAAGTTAGTCATATATGGTTTATATAGAAGAAGACGGCCATAGTTTATCTGTCTCACCTGACTCTGAGCAGACGCTGGTCTAACCAGCAAGAAACAAGAAAATAAGCCCTATTTCATCGAGGAATTAGGGCTTGTTTTCCTGCTTCTCTGCTTTCTTGAGGTTAGACCAGCGTCTGCTTATGTGGGAAATTACAGGACTGACTGATTTCCTAGACAGTTAATCCTCCCTAAGTGGGAGGTGGGGGGAAGGAGTGGGGGACGAGTACTGAGCCTACCTATGCCTATGTCTGAGTGCCATATTTTTTTATGCATTCTTAATTTGTAAGACTAATCTAGTAATGAAGCCTCCATTGGCTAATGTATTATATTACTGCTTTAGAAGTATTTTAACTAAGTTAGAGTTAGACATAGAGTAATCTAGTTTAGTATCTACAACCTCTCACAATCTACACAGTTCTGAGCAATGGGCACTTATTCTAGCCAGCCATGAGTGCCCACTACCTAAGGGAACACCCTCCCCTGCCTATCCGACTTCAGTTACAAAGAAGCATAGCAAGTGAAGAGGCGAGTGCATGGAGCTCTACTGAACTGTCCCAAGTTATTAGCAGCCTAATTAATTAGGACGACTTATCGCATGACAAGCTTTGATGCAGTGAAGTACTCTAACATTCCATAACACATTGCAACGCGAATTAGATCAACTTTTATGGACAATAAACGATCCTGCTATATAAGGTGGTTGCAAGTCAGTGAATTAAATACAAGTATCTCAGGTGTTCCAACGGATGTGCCAAAGGCTCCCACACTCTACGAGTAAGTTCTCAGTAACAGCACCATTAAATACGCATTTCTTGCATTTTACTGGAGCTGATTTGTGAAGGGTCTAACTACATCCCCCAGCCCACCATAGATACAACATACCTGCAGCCGGCCACCCTGCCACTGTGTAAATTAGAGACAAGAATTCAGGTAGCAGATATGAGTTGGCATATTTCTGGGCTGAACTCGAACTCTGGCTTGACTGGAACACTAACCTAATCAGTCATAACACACAGACACCCTCTATCCTACACAGCCCACAGCCAAGTGGGACAGATAAACTATGGCCGTCATCTGGATAGACTATAGATGTCTCACTTTAGTTATAAGTCAGTCGGCTGTAAATCCGTTTTCTTAATATTACTGAATTATCCTAAGGCAATTGCCAGATATATCGATATTCAGAATGTAAAGTTTTTTATAACTTATCTAAGTCTAACAGATAAGCACAGGATGTTTCAAAGATGGGACACAGCAACAAAAGGTCACAACTAGAAGCTGAAGACTTAGATAAGCTACAGGGCTGTTGGAAAGCATTTCTTCAGTCATAGAGCTGTCAGGAAGTGGAACACTCTGGAGGGTGATGTCGTGGAAGGCAGGATCCCATACATGGCTTTAAGAAGAGATACGATGAAGCTCATGGAGCAGAGAGAGAGTGGTGGTGAAGGCTGAACCTTCACCACCGCCTGACTGCTGACGCATCATTTGCTGCTTCTGTCGTTCTCTCTCCCCATCACTGTTTATCTCCTTGGGAACCCTGATGGCTATTGAGGGAGCTGATCTGGTGCTCCACTCCTCCCTGGCTCTAATATCTTATTATTTTCACCTTTTTAATTGATAGTGCTCCTCATGTAGGATTTGCGTATCATAACTCGTTCTGTTTTCATCTCTCTCTCTCTCTCTCTCTCTCTCTCTCTCTCTCTCTCTCTCTCTCTCTCTCTCTCTCTCTCTCTCTCTCTCTCTGTCTCTCTCTCTGTCTCTCTCTCTCTCTCTCTCTCTCTCTCTCTCTCTCTATCTATCTATCTATCTATCTATCTATCTCACTATCTATCTATCTATCTCTTTCTCCATTCTCCTTTCACTGGCATTGGTCTTTCAAGGCTTCCTGTTGTCTCTCGGGTCACTATTCTCTCTTCCTCAGATCTTATCTCGGTCTTTCAGGTCTCACCTGGGTTTCTAAAGCCTAGCCTCGGCCTCTCCGGTCTCTCCTCGGTCTCTCACGTTTCTCTGGTCACTACCCGCCATCCTCAAATTCTTCACCACATACCAGTCACGTACTTCTATATGCAGTTTGCTAGGACTGCCCTGTGTTCCGTGGACTGCTCTATGTTCCGTGGACTGCCCTGTGTTGCTTTCTCATTGTAGGATGGACTGTTCTGTGTTACTTGGACTGGTCTATGTTGCATCACTCGCATGGACTATCTTGTGTTCCATCACTTCCATGGAATGTCCTGTGTTGCATGGGCTGTTCTATGTTGTATGTACTCCCCCCTCCCAATTCATTGACTGCACTATGTTGCATGGACTTCCAACCGTTCATTGACTACATTGTGTTGCATGAACTGCCCTCTGTTCATTGCCTGCCCCGTGTTGTATGGACTGCTCTGTGCTGCTTGGATGGTTCTGTGTTGCATGTACTGCCCTGTGTTGCTGAGACAGCGCTGCAGCCGCACAAGCAATACCAATTGTACCAGTCGTGTAGAGCGCAACACAGCTCTACACCGCAAGTAGTAGCCCAGAGCCAGTCATGTTGCTCGTGAACTATACAAAAAAAATAAAGAATTTTTTTTTTCTATGAACATTAAACCGGTTGAAAATCTCTGTGTTTTCTAAGTTGTTCTGTCATAAGTCCTGAATTAATAAAAATATTCATCTGCCTATTTTTTTTTCTCTAAATTATGATTTTCCTTAATGACACTAACAGCTCTTTCTTGTCATGTTATAGATAAAAGTCATCATATTAACTGTTCCTCTGCCAATTCTGTCTACCCTTCTACTAGTTTTCACAGTCGCCGCCACACTGGCAGACATATACTTGCCATATTCTGAACCTGAAGGGAGTGGAGCTGCCAGCCACAGGGAGACCCAGAAGACCCGGCAGATATGAAGACCTTCTCCCATGCTATAACTTCATCCCAGTAGGGTCGGAGACCCTTGGAGCATAAGGCAAGCGTGCTCTAAAGTTTCTCAAAGAGCTCAGTAAAAAGCTCATCACAGAAACCAAGGATCACAGAGAGGCCAGCTTCCTCTTTCAGAGACTCAGTGTTGCGATCCAGAGGGAAAATGCCTGCAGCATTCTGGGCACACGGCCCATCGCCGGGGAGCTGGACGAAGTATTCGAGATGCAGGCTCTGAGATGTTATCTCTGTTGTTCGACTCCTTGTTTTATTTTTGTGAAAGTATTTTGTCTTAAAATAAAGTCCACATAGAATATAGAATATAAGGGATTGTAGGAGAAGACAATATTCAAACAGCTCCAGGGAGAATCTTGAGTTTTCCCTGCAGTAAGTTTATTCTTATTCTCTAAGGATGAGGGTCCCCAGCGCCCTAACAATATATATATATATATATATATTATATATATATATATATATATATATATATATATATATATATATATATATACATATATATATATATATATATATATATATATATATATATATATATATATACAGGAAAGAGTAAGGTTATGAGGATAACAAAAAGATTAGGTGATGAAAGATTGAATATCAGATTGGAGGGAGAGAGTATGGAGGAGGTGAACGTATTCAGATATTTGGGAGTGGACGTGTCAGCGGATGGGTCTATGAAAGATGAGGTGAATCATAGAATTGATGAGGGAAAAAGAGTGAGTGGTGCACTTAGGAGTCTGTGGAGACAAAGAACTTTGTCCTTGGAGGCAAAGAGGGGAATGTATGAGAGTATAGTTTTACCAACGCTCTTATATGGGTGTGAAGCGTGGGTGATGAATGTTGCAGCGAGGAGAAGGCTGGAGGCAGTGGAGATGTCATGTCTGAGGGCAATGTGTGGTGTGAATATAATGCAGAGAATTCGTAGTTTGGAAGTTAGGAGGAGGTGCGGGATTACCAAAACTGTTGTCCAGAGGGCTGAGGAAGGGTTGTTGAGGTGGTTCGGACATGTAGAGAGAATGGAGCGAAACAGAATGACTTCAAGAGTGTATCAGTCTGTAGTGGAAGGAAGGCGGGGTAGGGGGTCGGCCTAGGAAGGGTTGGAGGGAGGGGGTAAAGGAGGTTTTGTGTGCGAGGGGCTTGGACTTCCAGCAGGCATGCGTGAGCGTGTTTGATAGGAGTGAATGGAGACAAATGGTTTTTAATACTTGACGTGCTGTTGGAGTGTGAGCAAAGTAACATTTATGAAGGGATTCAGGGAAACCGGCAGGCCGGACTTGAGTCCTGGAGATGGGAAGTACAGTGCCTGCACTCTGAAGGAGGGGTGTTAATGTTGCAGTTTAAAAACTGTAGTGTAAAGCACCCTTCTGGCAAGACAGTGATGGAGTGAATGATGGTGAAAGTTTTTCTTTTTCGGGCCACCCTGCCTTGGTGGGAATCGGCCGGTGTGATAATAAAAAAAAAAAAAAAAAAAAAAAAAAAAAAAAAAAAAAAAAAAAAAAAAAAAAAAAAAAAAAAAAAAAAATATATATATATATATATATATATATATATATATATATATGTATGTATGTATATATATCGTCTTCAATAAGTCGAACTTGCCAGATTTTTCGAACTCCCTTTAAAATTGGAATTTTAGCTAATTTTTTCTTGCTATTGATAGATAATTTTTTCATGGACAATATATAAAAAATATTTTGGAACCAAGCCTCACTTAGAAACATCACCTAATCTAAATTAGCCAAATATTTTTTTTAGTTAATTCTGCTATGCTTACCACAGTTTAGTTTACTTTTATTTAATATTACTTAATCAGTTAAATATATTGTTTTAGACGCGATCAGATATATTTTTGCAGATTTATGGTAAAAAGCTAATTTAAAACCTCATCAAGACCTGATGAGGTTCCATAACAAGCAGTGAACACCCCAGAACCTGAGAACCTTCCGGTGTTTGAGGTAGCCTTATAGAGGCACATTCTAACCATGCAATCTGTTATTTCCCATTCTTAGAGAAACTGGACAACAGCAAATACTTGGTCTTCGCCTGTTCCAATAGCAAAGCTTTGAAACACCAGGTAGCTGAAATTGCCCATTGTTGATAAGGACCGCAAGTCGGTTTACTTCTTTGATTGATTTAAACATCTGGACTGAGCTTTCCCGGTGATCGCTCATGAATACAACCTTCTCATCTAAGTTGCTAAGTTCTTGATTTGATGCTCTCGGTGTCGCTTGATGGAGGAAAGAATAATATTAAGTTCTGGATTGTGGCCAAGGTTCTTTGTCGTTTGTGTAATGTCATACACTTCAATTCCATCAATCAGTTTTGAGCGGTCAAGTGCTACAGCAACGTTGGCGGAGATCACACGCTTCAAAAAATGGCAACAATCCACTTTTCGGTGGACTGTTGCCACCTCCACACGCACCAATTTCCTCCTCTTCCGAGGATTCTGACGCAGAAACATCTGTAGATGAAGTTGCCAGAGCTACTCTCTGTGAGGATGATGAAGTCCCACCTGCCATCATCTGCCTCTTCTTCGTTCTACATGTACAGCTTTGCAGCCGTCACTTCCTTCTTTTCTGTTTTCTTATCGATGGTTCCCATGTTACCTCGCCTTCCCAGTTCCTGCTGATCTGGCAAGATAGCTCGATGTACTACTTTTTTCATGATGGAAAGAACACTCGCATGGGCCACGTCAAACAGATTTGCAAGTCTGCTACTTAGTTCCTCCTCTTCTTTTCTGCGCCTGGCTATTCTTCTTTAATTTTTTCCCTTCAATCGTTTCCAGTGCTTGTGGAGAGTGAGAATCTTGTTGATGACGTAGTCCATCCTCCTAATCGGAATTCTGGCTTGCGCCCAGAACCCCTCAATATCTTCCCAAAGCACTTCAGCGTTTGTCTTCAACTTTTTCTCTAGAGTAATAATGTTTTGGGGCAAGAAAATACAAAGTATTTGGCCAGCGGAAGGCAGGTTCAAGCCGTGAATCTTCTGAGACTTAGTCAACGAGATAAAATTCTCGATTTTTCGCCATATCCTGTGATTTACAACCCCAGACGCAAGGTTAACAAAACATGAAAATATCCTCTGGAAAAAAAATAAGAAACATGATGTGATTAACTCAAGAAAAAAAAAGAAAATTGTTCAACTATCCCAGGAGAGATAGGTGAACAACTTCAAAAACGTTTATTCCTTTGCTCAAGTAATGTGCATTGAATATACCAAATGGAAAATCGACTGAAAGTAATTGAGCCGGGTGCTCGTACTGGTTGATCCACTGTTTACTGTGTAAGGTATAACACCAAAAAATCTTCAGGCCTAGAGAGCCGTGACTAAATATTATCCGATCAGGCTCAAATATAGTCAGTGATATTTCCTCATTATGTGTGAAAACGTTTGAAGATGGGAGCAGTAGAGGTCGAAAGTTCATATTTTGGGCAATTCTGCTGCATATACATCATATAGCTATGTATATGAAAGATGAAGTCTATAAAGACATTTATATATTTCTTGTAAACGTGTGTGTGGGTATGTGTACAAACGTATATACGTTTGTGTAAGCGTAATTATATGCAACCATGTTTAATTAGTCATAAGATTTAATAACTGGGAGTCTGCATAGTGAACTAAATTGTTTACCATCCAAAGGACTCTAAAGTTAACTTATGACACTGAACTTGACATCTTGAATATTACCGGCTCTATGTTATCAGTGAAGTCACTTGACTCAAATAATCTCCAATAACAAGCTCATTAAAAAAGCCAGGTTTGACTCTCATAAACCAGAGAAAAGGAAATTCATGTGCAAATTTTATGGATTCAATCACACATTGAATTATTTCTCCTTAATAAAGTTGATAAATTAGCCAAACGAAGCACATTCAAGGAAAAGATAGAATAAAAAGTGGATACAGATGTCTCTAGCTTAAGAAATATTATCAGGAGAGAAGTCAATAACGAAAGTCAACGTGACTGAAATGTATTTAAACACCTGAGTTGATCTGTAACTCGGTCTGATATCATGTCAGATAAGTATGTTTACAGAGGAACTTGCAGTGTGAATAGGCTTAGGCTTAGTTACAAGTATCATATTAATGAACTGCAATTCAGACTAGTAGCATGTTGCACATATGTCTTACTAATTTACTAAGATACAAATACTTCTTGAAGTTTGACATATGCACAGATGATCAAACTCTTCTGGTCACTTTCTTAAATACTCTGTGTTTGAGAGTCCATTTATGTGATATGTCAAGGTATCTTAAAAATGAATATAAAATACTACACATATCAAACCAATATACTACACAGGCTTACAATTGTAGATATAAATCAGATGTTCTCGTTAACCCTTTTGAGCTCTAGTTCCCAGGCATTTTTATTAGTATCAATGTGCTCCTGTACTACCGTCCGCAGTATGGATATGTGATGCACACTACTAGTAAACAAGCCGCATCTGTGGCAAAATTTAAAGTTTATGTTGATGAATATGTGCGGAATGTTTGTAAATTGGTTCCTGAATAGGTATAGGCTTACAGCTGGGCTTCAAATGCCTCTGGGCGTCACCGTTACTGCCTAACTTAGGCAAGAATACAAGTATTTCTGGTAATAGACTTATCATAATAAAGAGTTAACAAAATGTAGACTTAACAAAATATAAACTCAACTTGTAGACTAAAGAAAATATAAACTTGTAAGACGTCTGTTGTAAAAACATCTAAATTTTTGTAAGGAACCTGAATAAAACTCACTACCACCGAAGAATGTGGCAACACTACGTCCGTGCAACCTAGACTGCGCTAACTGTGGCATTGCTATGTAGTGATAGTCAAAAGAATTCAGGAAGTTAAAAAACGTGCAGATACAGATAAGGAAAATTATGAGATCTTGTGTTCAGCATGGCAGGGAGGTCATCACTTGTAGTCACATTGTTACCTGTGATATACAGTTGATGGATAATGGGTAAATGTAAGATGCACACAGAGTATAATTAATGGATTTGATGAACTGGCGGCAAGTAATAATAACTTTGTATGTTACGCAAGCTTAGTGCATAACAGAACAACGGAGACGGTATTGCTATATTTACTTTAGTTAGTCATACATTAATTGCTAACTTATTTCTATTTTGTATTATTTTCTCCTGTGTCTTGAAAGGTTTACAACAATATAGAGTCAACAACAAGAAACAAGAGAAGCGTTGCACGTGTATGGCTCCTGTACACCAAACGTAAAACTTGGTCACTCTTACCTATGGGAGGAGGGGATGGCAAGGATGTTCCAGTCGCCTGTAGGCCTGGTGTTTCCCAAGTAGACTCCTATAATCATAACCATATTTTTTAAAGGGGTGGACTGGTAAGCCAGCGGAAGGCCTCGGTCAGATAACCAAAAGCTCAAGCTGAGAGTCATCAAATGACTTACACGTGCGCCAGGAAAGATATGTCCTGTTTCCTGAGAAACCTTACCTAGCCCAATCAGGATCCGAAGATGACGAACCCAGAGAGAGGACACATTCTCATTTCTCATAATTTTCAGCTCTGTAAAGCCCTGAAGGGTTTAGCACTTATCTATTGAAGAGATTCAACTTTCAATTAGAAATAAAGTGTGCATTCCTCTACACAATTGTGGCTAATTTCCTTAAACCACACGAAACATGTTTTGGATTTTTGTGCTGTAAGCCCTAGTTGAACTGACAGAAATTCTTTCAAACAAAGAGTACTCACCTTTGTGAATTTCGAGGCATCTTTTCTACAACATAAATGCAAGAAGAAAACCTTATTATCAGCTTCAGGGAAAACCTTGAGTTTTTCCTGAAGCAAGTTTACTCTTTTCTCTGAGGATGAGGGTCCCCAGGACAGTTCTAGACGTGGTACCTCCCTATATTTTTAATATATATATCTTCTTCTTTCAACGTACCAGCCGCATCCCACCGAGGCAGGGCGGCCCAAAAGGAAAAACGAAAGTTTCGCCTTTTACATTTAGTAAAATATACAGGAGAAGGCGTTAATAGCCCCTTGCTCCCGGCATTTTTGTAGCCTCTTACTACACGCATGGCTTACAGAGGAAGAGTTCTGTTCCATTTCCTCATGGAAATATATGTATATATATATATATATATATATATATATATATATATATATATATATATATATATATATATACATATATATATATATATATATATATATATATATATATATATATATATATATATATATATATATATATATATATATATATATATATATCCACAAAACAACCACTCTGAAAAAATAGAGAAATTCCAAGCGCTTTCGTGACTACTCACATTATCAAGGAACTATAGTTCTTTGATAATAGTTGAAACATTAGGAGATCTAAATACCGTGCTGAAAAAATGCTAAAGACTGTTTTCAGCGCAGCAATATTCTGTTCCCCAAAAACGGCATTAAAAATGATTTTCTGGAGTTTTATTACATTATACATATTAGTCACTAATGCTGAATAATACGTAAAAGAACATTAGCCACGTTGAAGGTAATTAATCACGTTGAAGAAATTTTTTACCTGTCAAGAGCAACATGTAAGAAAAGATTAATACACAAGATTAATACACTATGTTCATGGCTTTCTAAAAGCTATTTGTGTTAATGATGATTTGTTGTGTCTAATTAACTCACAGGTGCTACCGCAGGTGATTAACTCACAGGTGCTACCGCAGATGATAAATTAACTCCCAGGTGCTACCGCAGGTGATTAACTCACAGGTGCTACCGCAGATGATAAATTAACTCACAGGTGCTACCGCAGGTGATAAATTAACTCCCAGGTGCTACCACAGGTGATAAATTAACTCACAGGTGCTACCGCAGGTGATAAATTAACTCACAGGTGCTACCGCAGGTGATAAATTAACTCACAGGTGCTACCGCAGATGATAAATTAACTCCCAGGTGCTACCGCAGGTGATAAATTAACTCACAGGTGCTACTGCAGGTGATAAATTAACTCCCAGGTGCTACCGCAGGTGATAAATTAACTCACAGGTGCTACTGCAGGTGATAAATTAACTCCCAGGTGCTACCGCAGGTGATAAATTAACTCCCAGGTGCTACCGCAGGTGATAAATTAACTCCCAGGTGCTACCGCAGGTGATAAATTAACTCACAGGTGCTACCGCAGGTGATAAATTAACTCACAGGTGCTACCGCAGGTGATAAATTAACTCACAGGTACTACCGCAGGTGATAAATTAACTCACAGGTGCTACCGCAGGTGATAAATTAACTCACAGGTGCTACCGCAGGTGATAAATTAACTCACAGGTGCTACCGCAGGTAATAAATTAACTCACAGGTGCTACCGCAGGTGATAAATTAACTCACAGGTGCTACCGCAGGTGATAAATTAACTCACAGGTGCTACCGCAGGTGATAAATTAACTCACAGGTGCTACCGCAGGTAATAAACACATTCTTAAAAATAACTATCATTTATTAATTGTTATTACAGTAAATTTATTACAAAATATAGATCAAAACTGAATATTTTTTTTAGCTAAATTCTTGAATATATATCATAGTTCAGTTTAAATTTATGTAATATTGTTTAAAATCAATGTTCAGATTGATTTTCGCAGATTTATAACGATTTTGTTTTCACTTTTGTTTTATCATCAGAAAACAGCCTTTTTATTTACGCCTAAATCGCCGGATTGGCAGATGCAGTACCAAACACACACACACACACACACACACACACACACACACACACACACACACACACACACACACACACATATATATATATATATATATATATATATATATATATACATATATACAAACATATGTACATATCAATAACAACACTGCGACTAGCCAAGGACTCGAACCCATGCTGCTTTGGCCTGCCTCATGGTGGGCGAAAACACATGACGCCCTAATCCACTGACCCATACGATCCTTAAGAGTAGCGCATCCAGCAGTGTACTAGTACAACGAGCAGTATTTTATACTATTGTGACCACCTGCTTCATGGTGGGCGAAAACTCATGAGGAAGGACAAAGCAGTATGGGTTCGAGTCCTTAGCTAGTCGCCATGTTGCTATTGATCAATACGACTCTTTCGTGGTCTTGTTGTACTAGTACACCAAACAGGGACTAGAATGAAATTAACCTAGAGTCATCCAGACCATCGTGTGTCCTTGGGTAGCGAGAACAACATCCAGTTCTGCTGGATGCTCTACTCTTAAGGACTGTATGGTCCAGTGGATTAAGGCGTCATGAGTTCTCGTGAGTAGTCACGAAAGCGCTTGGAATTTCTTTATTCTTTCAGAGTGGTTGTTTTGCATATTCTGAAAATCACCTGTTTACTGTGATCTTATTGTATATATACATATATATATATATATATATATATATATATATATATATATATATATATATATATATATATATATATATATATATATATATATATATATATATATATATATATATATATATATATATGTATATATATATATATATATATATATATATATATATATATATATATATATATATATTATATATATATATATATATATATATATATATATATATATATATATATATATATATATATATATATATATATATATATATATATATATATATATATATATATATATATATATATATATATATATATATATATATATATATATATATATATATATATATATATATATATATATATATATATATATATATATATATATATATATATATATATATATACATATATATATATATATATTTGTTCACCGTGTGTATAGTGTATATAGTCTATAGTGTACAGTGCATAGTATGTGCATGGTATGCGCATAGCATGTGAAGTGTATAGCGGTGTGTCGTTGATAGTGGGGGCAGCGCACTGAGCATAGTGGTGTATAGTAACATGTGCACTGAGCATCGTGGTGTATAGTGACTTGTCCTGGGAGGGAGTGAGTGCCCTACTCCGCCTCAGCACACATCTTCCACCGCCCACCACAAGGAGTGGACACCCCTCTCCTGCCCCCCCCCCCCACCACCACCATGAACCACATGCGGAATGTGCCATGCGCCATTTTCCCTTCAGCTTGGGCTTATCACACAGTGTGAGGTATGGCAGACGATGAAGCCAGCCAGCCACAAAGCCAGGGAAACAATGCACCCAACAATGAAAGAAGAGGCACATGTCAGGTGTGTGGAGAGTTTCGAGCACGCAACAGGGACGGCCGTATTCGTGCACACAATAGGTGTGCGGGATCACATATGCCCCCAGCAGAGAGCAGCCCACAGCCTCCACAGGCAGATGACAATTCCAATGGCAACCTCGTCACTTGCGATAACCTTCTGTTGGCATTCAAATCCACTGCTAGCAGTACACTATCCCACATCCCTAAAGCAGCTCGCCCATATGCAGCAGGGAAATTCACAGACCTTCTTAAGCGGGTGAATGGAGGTTCCACCAACTTAGAAGCCCGAGGCACCATCCAAGCATGGCGCAACCTTCTCTTGTTCGGCAATGTCTGTCTTGCAGTTCCTGAAAGACGAGGGAAACTGCTAACCACGTCAGTTATCAAGGCAGTGCGCAACTACCCAAGAACGGATAACTGTGTCCCTCTGCCCCATCATCGCAGGAATCAAAGAGGCAGACCCAAGAAAAGTCCTACTGAGAACGAGAAAATTTGCGCACATGTTAGCAAAAAAATTGAGGAAGGTAACACAGTGGGAGCAATAAGAATAATTACAAGTGACGACACTGTAGCCCCCAAGGATGAGACCACGGCCAAAGCACTAAGAGACAAGCACCCAACCAGGGACACCACAACCATCAACGACAACCCTGAGGAAGACCCTATCACTGAACAATTAATTTTGCCAGAATCGGAAGTCTATAAGGCGATCGTGTCATTTCCAGCAGGATCTGCAGGAGGTTACACTGGAATTCGACCTCAGCACCTCAAAGAGATGGTAAATCCAGTACTCGGTGAATCTGCATCAATTCTTCTCACCGAGTTAACAACTTTCGTCAACAATTGCCTGGCTGGGCGAATCCCAGAAGAAATTAAACCTTTCTTTTTTGGAGCCTCACTATGTGCTTTGAAGAAGAGGGATGGGGGAATCAGACCCATTGCGGTTGGGAACACTCTTCGCCGTCTCGTTGCCAAAGCAGCAGTGAGAAACATTCGCCTAGAAGCTGCCACTTTACTCCAGCCACACCAACTGGGCTTTGGGGTCTCTCAAGGCAGTGAAGCTGCAGCTCATGCGGCAAGGGCCTACATCAGGGACCTACCAGAAGACAAGGCCATAGTCAAACTTGATTTTAGAAATGCCTTTAATATGGTGAGGAGAGATGCTGTTTTGCCAGCTGTTCGGGTTCGGTTCCCCAGTCTCTTTCCCTTCATTTCAGCCGGCTACAGCAAACCCTCAATTCTTTTGTTTGGAGAACATGAAATTCAATCATCAGAGGGTGTTCAGCAGGGTGACCCACTTGCTCCACTTCTCTTCTGCTTGGCAGTAAGAGAACTAACTTCCAGCCTACGCAGTGAGCTCAATATATGGTACCTGGATGACGGCACTCTGGCAGGTACTGAAGAGTCCCTCGTGGGGGACCTACAACTGGTGAAAACACAGGGAGAAGGCTTGGGACTCATCCTCAATCCCTCTAAGTGTGAAATCATCACAGCGAACCTGGAAATAATCAATGCTGTGCGAAGAATCCTCCCGGAAATCTCAACTACAACTCCGTCCAACAGTACCCTCTTGGGGGCACCGCTGGGTCACCAGGCCATCGATACTGTCCTCAGGGACAAATTGAATGACCTTATGAGAATGGAGGAGAGAATAAGCGATCTTGATGCCCATGATGCTCTGTATCTCCTCACAAGGTGTCTTACTATGCCAAGACTCACTTACTTCTTGAGGTGTGCACCCTCTTTTGACAACCCAACACTCGATGAATATGACGCACACCTGAGATCAACTTTTAAGAAGGCACTGAACCTGTCACTAGAGGATGAGCAATGGGATCAGGCAACCCTCCCAGTGCGACTGGGAGGTATAGGGGTGCGTAAAGCAACGCATGTTGCTTTACCTGCTTTTCTGTCTTCGTGTTTGGCTTCCAGTGCATTAGTCAAGAAGATAGTGCCCGAACGCTTGAGAGAATTGGTAGGAGCTCAAGACCCCAGGTTTACTGAAGCAGCAATTCGGTGGGACACCCTTACAGACTCCTCCAGTAGACCAGCTCCTCCCAAACAGCACAAACAGTCCCACTGGGACAAACCGATCATGGAAAAAATCGCCAACACAATGCTCTCCAATGCTTCAGGAAAGAACAAAGCTCGTCTCCTGGCAGTGAAGGCACCACACTCAGGAGATTTCCTGTTAGCTGTTCCCAATTCCTCCCTGGGCACCCGTCTCGACCCACAGGCCATTCGGATTGGTGTTGCTCTTCGCCTAGCCGCCCCCATCCTCACCGAACATAGGTGTATTTGCGGCATGGCGACAGCTGATCAATTCGGACTCCATGGTCTCGTGTGTCACACAGCAGAAGGGAAGTATGCCAGACATGAGGAGATCAATGACATAATAAAGAGAAGCCTCGCCACAGCCCGTTGCCCAGCTCAACGGGAACCCCAAGTACAGAGGTCTGATGGAAGTCAAAAGCGTCCTGATGGAGCCACTATGCTACCCTGGAAGGATGGAAAGCAGATTGCCTGGGACTACACCTGTGCTGCCACATTGGCAGACACCTACTTGCCATACTCTGTAGTGGAAGGGGGTGGAGCTGCCAGCCACAGGGAGACCCAGAAGATCCGAAAATATGAAGACCTTCCCCCTTGCTATAACTTCATTCCAATAGGGTCGGAGACCCTTGGAGCATGGGGCAAGTGTGCTCTAAAGTTCCTCAAAGAGCTGGGTGAAAAGCTCATCATAGAAACCAAGGACCACAGGGCGACCAGCTTCCTCTTTCAGAGACTCAGTGTTGCGATCCAGAGAGGAAATGCCTGCAGCATTCTGGGCACGCGGCCCACCGCAGGGGAGCTGGACGAAGTATTCGAGATGTAGCTCTGAGTTACCTATGTTGTTTTACTTTGTATCATATTTTTGTGAATGTTTCGTCAATGTATTTTGTCTTTAAATATATATATATATATATATATATATATATATATATATATATATATATATATATATATATATATATATATATATATATATATAAATATATATATATGTCGTGCCGAATAGGCAGAACTTGCGATCTTGGCTTAAATAGCAACGCTCATCTTGCCTTATAAGACAAGCGAAAATTTGTGTATGCAATAATTTCGCAAAAATCATTCTGAACCTAACGAAAAAAATATATTTCATTGTGTTTGTTTAGTATTAAATTACTGTAAACGTATTTAAAATATATTTAATTGGGTTAGGTTAAAATAAATTGCACTTGCTATAATAAGGTTAGGTAAGTTTTATAAGATTCTTTTGGTACAAAATTAAAATTTTTTACATTAACATTAATGAAAAAAATATATCTTTAAAAGCATAAGAGAAAATTTTAGAAAGAACTTAATTTTAAATGAGTTTTTGCTAATTGACCAGTTTTACATATTCGGCACGACATATATATATATATATATATATATATATATATATATATATATATATATATATATATATATATATATATATATATATATATATATATATATATATATATATATATATATATATATATATATATGTCGTGACGAATAGGCAGAACTT
>NW_027197535.1:0-59587 GCF_038502225.1 Cherax quadricarinatus
GTATATGTGTATGAAATTTGAGTCTATTATCAAGGTGGATTCCTAAGAATTTTCCCTCTGTTAGCTTTGTGATAGGTGATCTGTTTATCGTTATGTTAAGAGGTACATCTGTAGCTCGGTTACCAAACTGAATGAAGTAGGTTTTGTCAATGTTTAGTGTAAGTTTGTTAGTCCTCATCCAGGTAGATATTTTCTGTAATTCGGTGTTTACAGTATTGGCTAGCGTGACTGGGCTCGGGCGAGAGAAGACGTATGTAGTGTCATCTGCAAAAAGTGTGGGTTTGAGTAATTGCGACGCATTTGGTAGGTCATTTATGTATAGGAGAAAGAGAAGAGGGCCAAGGACACTTCCCTGTGGGACACCAACAGTAATTGGTTGTGCGGAAGAGCTTGCCCCATTTGCATACACATATTGGCTTCTGTTGCTGAGGTATGACTTGAGGTAGTTGAGGGAGTGCCCTCTAATACCATTGTGTGACAATTTTACGTGGAGCAAGTCATGGTCAACTGTATCAAAAGCTTTACATAAGTCAATGAAGATCCCCAGTGGGAATTATTTTTTCTGTATTGCAGTGTATATATGTTCTAGCATGTGTATAATAGCATCATTAGTATTTTTATTAGGCCTGAATCCAAATTGGCAGGGGTTGAGAATGTTTTGGGAGATGAGGTAGGAGTAGATTCGTTTATGAATTAATTTTTCGAAGATTTTTGAGAGAGGGTGTAAATTGGATATTGGCCTATAGTTATTCAACTCTGTTTGGTCTCCTCCTTTATGCATCGGGGTGACCCTTGCTATTTTGAGAACTGTAGGGAAGGTGGAGGATTCAATGGATTTGTTAAAGAGTGTTGCAATGATTGGTGATAGTACTTGTGACACTTTTTTGTATATGAAGGGTGGTAAGGTATTTAAATCTCCTGCCTTGTTTTTTAGTGCATTGATAATAAGGGAGACTTCATATGGGTTAGTCGGAGCTAGGAACAGTGTGTTGGGGTACTTGCCAGTTGGGGTACTTGTCATTTGGTGGGGTATCTGAGCTTGGGATTTTATTGGCAAGGTTTTGTCCTATAGTGGAGAAGAAATCATTGAGTCTGTTTGCTGTTTCTGTTGGTGGAAGTTGGGGTTCATCTGATCTTGCTAATTTTATTTCGTGATATCTTTTTTGTTCCCAGAATTTCTGATAGGGTCTTCCAGGTCTTTTTTATATCACCTCGTAAGTTGGATAATCTGTTCTCATAATACAATTTTTTTGCCCTTCTTATCAGGCTGGTTAGGATTGACGAGTAACGTTTTGTTTGGTCTCTGGTTATGTGACCCATTCTGTACTGTTTTTCATATCGGTGTTTTGTATTTATGGATTTGAGAATGCTGGGTGTTAGCCAGGGACTGTTCAGTCTCTTAGCTGTCATCTGTTTAGTTTTTTTAGGGCAGTGCTTGTTATAGAGGTATTGGGTCTTTTTTAGAAAATTATTAAAACATTCGTCAATATCTGTATAGATTTCTAGCTCAGTGTGCCAGTCAATGTTTATTACTGCTGTTGTGAAGTTATTAATGGCTGCCTCATTGTGAAGTCTGAAGGTGACTTTAGTAGTGTCTTGGGGTATTTTACCAAGAGTTGTTATGAGGAAAGTAGGGTAGTGGTCTGTGGTATTATCTGTAATTATGCCTGATTTTAAAGGGGATATGGTGTTGGTCCAGATGTGGTCAAGTAGGGAAACGCTAGTCTCCGTAACTCTTGTAGGTTTTGTTACTGTTGGTAGCAACATGCAGTTACTCATTGTGTTTGTGAATTCAGTAACATGTGGGTCCTGGTCTTGCAGGAGATTTATATTGAAGTCACCTGAGAGTAGTAAGTGATCTTTGTTCATGCGTGCATCAGTTATCATACTTCCTAGGTTTTGACTAAATTGGCTAATGTTTGATTGTGGAACTCTGTAGATGTTTATCACTGTGAGAGGTTTTTCTAGGTATTTGGATTTGAATTTAGCTATTATATATTCCCCATGTTCATCCCTTGTGCAAGTATTAGTGATACATTCTAGTTGGTCTGAGTAGTATATAGCTGTGCCACCCCATTGTTGGTCTGGCCTACAGTTGTGTATGGCTGTGTAACCAGGAATGGCATAGACATCTGTAGTATCAGGCTTTAGCCAGGTTTCAGTTAGTGTAATGATGGACATTTTGGCATGCAAGGAATTTAGTAATGCTAGGAGGTCATTGCAATGCTTGCTTAAAGATCTGATATTGTAGTTAGACAGTTATGTTGTTGTTGGCTCTGAGAAGTGCCTTTGATTGTTCTGCTGTGTAGTAATTACAGTTACTGTTTGATTCGTTTAAGTCATTAAATAAGAGGTTGGTATAAGGATCAGTGCTTGTTATCATAAGATTTGTAGTGAATCTATAGTTAGAATTAAGTATAAAACAAAGTAAATATTCTAAAGCTAAAAAATAGCACCTGAATTATTTAACAAATGTAAAAATAATGAGCTAAGGTAGTTTTTTAAAGCTAAAATAAAGGAGACAATATAAAGGGACTAAAATAATTTGTGGTGAACAAATAAAGTGATGATCAAATAATGGAGCTTGTGAATATGATAGTAGGTAGTACTTTAAAGGTAATTCTTTAAAGTTAGAATTAGGGAAAACAATATGAAAGGAACTAATATAAGTTGTGGTGAACAATAAAGTGGTAATCAAATAAATGAGTTTTGGAATATAATGGCAAAATTGTGAACTTATTACACTTTAGCACCTGAGAATAGCACCTTGATTATTTTATCACTTATGAATATATGAACTAAGGTAGTTATATAAAGCTAAAATAAAGGAGAAAATATATAAGGGACTAAATTAAGTAATGGTAAACAAAGTTAAATGGACAGATGGTCACTATGAAATAATATTGGTTTAGGAGTAAGATCTGATTTGTAATATTAAATAAGTTGAGCAGTTTATTGCTCAATAAAAAGTATAAAACTATGAGGTAGTTGGTACTAGCTAGCAAAAGATAGTTTTGGGACTTGCAAAAAAGTAATTGGAATATACACTAATTGCACACACAATAAAAGGTGGCTAAAACAAGTAGTGGTAAACAAAATTAAATGGACAGGTAAGAACAATGAATAATATTAATTTGGAGTAAGATTTGACTTGTAACATAAAATTATGAGCAATTAATAGCAGTAAGAAAGAAGTATAAAGTATTGGAGGTAGTTGGCATTAGCTAGTAATGAAAAATAAAAAAGTAATAATGCACAATGTAATAGTAACGTACACTATATGCACCACACGTATATATGTATTAAGGGCACTTATCTAATCTGTTACAGAAAAGTCAGCTTTTCTAAGGAAGGTAGAGAAATCATGTTCGTTTGAGATGGTATATTGTTGTCTTGTTGATGTTTTCCTTACTAGTATTTTCCCATCTCGTGTGAAACATGGATGTATTTTGTTTTCCTGTTTAAGTTTTCTCAACCTGAACAGAAGGTTTTGACGTTTTCTTGTTAGATGCTCATTTATGTACTCTCCATTTTTCATTGTAATTGCTGATTTAATTAGGTCCTTTATTTTATCGTATGAATGAAGTCGGATCATTATACTGTGTTTACTTCCTGGTTTTCCTAGCAAACGTGTTTCTTTGATTTCATTGTTTTGCACGATGACTTGTACATGGTCCTGTATTATCCTGATAGCAGTTTCTTTGCACTGTGCTTGTGTTATGTCACTTGGAATGTGTGGACTTTTATTTTAACTGCATCAGACAACTTATCTTGTTCAGTTTTGTCATCTTGGAAATCAAGGTATTTATTATATAGAGTGTGCATGTTCTGATTCCAGTCCTTGATTGCTTCTTCAACCTTCATATTTATTGTTGTTATTTGTTCAGTGTGACTGGCTATAGCTGCTTTCAGAGTATTTTCTGTGTCAACTCTTCCCGATGTAATCTTCTCTTCAAGGTTTTGGATCTTGTTCTCGAGGTTGGTTATCTTGGATTCTCGTCGCTCGAGTGTTGCTTTGATATCTTTGATTTCGTTTTCTAGAGCAACGATGTAGTCCTTGATATTGTCAGGAATAATCACACCTGAGTTATCATGGGTGAATCCTTTGAAGGGAGTGAGTTGGAGGGGTAGTCAACCATGTTTGTTGCTGTTGTTCCCTGGGTGGTGGTGGTGAGGGGGGTTGATGGTACACCGGTGTCCTGCTGGGTAGACAAGTTGAGTTCTAGGGTCCTTGCTGTTATTCATTTATTACTGATGTTGTTTCTTCTGCGATATCCTTTCATAGTATCACTGAAGTAGATACTGTGTAGCAATGAAGGAGAAGGCTTGTTTTCTCGGAGCTTGGGTTAAGTGGCTGTCTGGCAGCGGAGGCAGTGTTTGGGTTAGCAGGGCTGTCTTCCTTAGATCTTCTAATTTTGTCAAGATTTGGGTTACATTCTTAGTTTTCTTGGGTCATTTTGTGGTCTACGTGGGTTCATGTAGTTGTACTTTCACTTAGGCCATCACAAGTTTTGATGAGCGATGTTTTTTTGAGGAAGAAGAGCTGGTAGGATGCTGCTGCTGCCGCTTCATTTGTAAAACCTGGAAACGTAACTAATGAACAGAGGAAATATTATTTTAGTGCCAGGAATGCCTGCATTATTTATTCTGGACCCTATTTTGAAATTGGAATATTTTGAACTGTGTGAAATTGGCCAAATTACCAATATCCGATCACTTGATTGGGTAGTTGAAGTAGTTGATGGGGCGATGTCTTGTACTCAATCAATAAAATAGAAGTACAGTGGTACCGAGTTTCATACAGCTCCTAACTCGAACAATTACAGTGGACCCCCGCTTAACGATCACCTCCAAATGCGACCAATTATATAAGTGTATTTATGTAAGTGTGTTTGTACATGTATGTTTGGGGGTCTGAAATGGACTAATCTACTTCACAATATTCCTTATGGGAAAAAATTCGGTCAGTACTGGCACCTGAACATACTACTGGAATGAAAAAAGTTCGTTAACCGGGGGTCCACTGTATGTAAGTGTATTATTGTAAGTGCTTTTGTAAGTGTATTTTTGGGGGTCTGAAACAGACTAATCTAATTTACATTATTCCTTATGGGAAAAAATTTGTTCAGTAATGGCACTCAAACTGCCTTCTGGAATGAATTATGGCCGAAACTCGGAGTACCACTGTAATACAGTGGACCCCCGCATAACGATTACCTCCGAATGCGACCAATTATGTAAGTGTATTTATGTAAGTGCGTTTGTACGTGTATGTTTGGGGGTCTGAAATGGACTAATCTACTTCACAATATTTCTTATGGGAACAAATTCGGTCAGTACTGGCACCTGAACATACTTCTGGAGTGAAAAAATATCGTTAACCGGGGGTCCACTGTACTAACGAAATAGCTAAGAATTTGGTCGACTGGAATAATGTAACTGGCCTAAAATGGGAGTCAAAGTGGGCAAAATTGCTGATGCATAAATATTGCTGTTTTATTACCGTCAGAAAAAGATTCTCTACCATTTCAAAAGAATTTTTTTTTTTTTAAATTCTTAGATACTTAACAAGTTTCAGATCTAAGGTCTGGACCCTGAAAGGGTTAATCGTTTGCTTGGCACTCGACCAAACAATGTGTGTCAGTCTCCCCACAGTTGTCACTCAGAGCAAAACTCTGCTGAACTTCCCTGTAAACTATTTCTTGTTTCTTCACATTTTTTGGTGTTTTTCATATTGTTTGTATAAATAAATAACCATGGGGCCTAAACAGATTAGTGATAACAGCCAACCAAAAAGAAAGTTAGAAGAGAATCTTTTCCCAATGATAATAAAACCACGGAATTATACTCTTGCAAAGTTAGCAGTCTTGGTGATATTTATGCATCAGCGATTTTGCCCACTTTGAGCTCTACTTTAGGCCAATTTCATTGTTCCAGTCGACTATAATCATAGCTATTTTGTTAGAATTCCTTTTGTTCTATTGATTGAGCACATGAAACCGTCCATTTATGTATTTTGGCTATCCAATAAAGCGATCAGAAATCGGTAATTTGGCCAATTTCATACAAAATTCAAGAAAGGCCAATTTCAAAATAAGGTCTAGAATTAACAATGCAAACATTCCTAGCACTACAATAACATTTTCTCTGTTCATTAGTCACATCTCCAAGAGTACAGGCCTGCTTTCCATTTTGAATTTTTATTCACATAGAAAATTTACTGTTACGCAGACTACTACATTATTGTAAAAATGGTACAAATAATAACAGCGCATTTGTGACAGCATACTAGACCCACCAGTTGACGAGTATTGGACCTGTGACTTGGTTTGTTTACTCTTGAACAATGGTAAAAATTGAACATTTCTGCTATTTTGAGCTCAATTTCAAGGTACTTTTAGCCTGTAATAAATTCAAAATCATGTCTAATTCTGTAATATATCTTAAATTCTATCAAATGAGACTAAGAAAATGAGAATATAACCATAAATACCATACAAAAATACACAGCAAAGTCACTGTTTTCAATCAAAAACACTGTCACAGGTTTTTTTAATACTGTGCACATTGACCCACCTCAGTTTATGCATGCTAGGCTTGTAAACTTCACGTTACAATGCTTTTTTAAGTGTATTTTGGGGGATCTGAAATGGATTAATCTAATTTACAGTATTCCTTATGGGAAAAATTTGTTCTACAATGAATTAAGTTTAAGTACCAAGGTACTACAGTACTTACACTGACATTAAATATAGTATCAGATCACTGTACATATATGTTAGATATACAAGAACTCACTCTCCTCCCTTTCTGTAGCCATATTCATTAGGTATATTTTGGCTCTCTTCTTGAACTGGCTCATGCAATGACAGGCTTTGACATGTGCAGGTAGTCTAGCTGGTGTTCATACTGTAATGTAGCACGTGGTTTAAAAATAACTGGTCATCACTTTATGCACAGCTCTGTATTTTATTCGATATTATTTACTCACATCATCAGAGTACAGTGGACCCCGACGATGATGGCATCGACATTCGATGCATTTTAACGTAAAATTTAGCCTCCGGCATTCGATGGAAAACCTCACATTCGATCACAATTAAATGCGAGAGACGTTCGCGATGGCCTGAACTGCCTTGTGTGTGCCAGTGTTTACAAGCCAGCCAGTGTGCGCATCTAAGGATAGCATTAGGTACATTCCATATTATCATGGTTTTTGGTGCTTGTTTCTGCAAAATAAGTCACCATGGGCCCCAAGAAAGCTTCTAGTGCCAACCCTGTGGTAAAAAGGGTGAGAATTAGTATGGAAATTAAGAAAGATTTTGAAGGGTTTGGGGCTAACCCTGAGAAGCCTATGCCAGTTGTGGACTCCATTGTGCCTACTTCAAAAATTAAGGAAATGTGTGCAAAGTGGGTTGAACTGCAAACCTTTATGGATAAAAATTACCCTAACACAGCTATTGCAAGCCATGCTGGTGACTATTACAATGACAATGTTGTGGCCCATTTTAGACAAATCTTGAAAGTAACGCGACAGAGGTCCAGTGACTCTCAAGCTGGTTCCAGTGGCATTAAAAGAAGAAGGGAAGTAACTTCAGAAAAGGAATTGCTACCTCAAGTCCTAATGGAAGGGGATTCCCCTTCTAAACAGTAACAACTTCGACACTCTCCCCTCCTCTCATCCCATCAATCATCACCAGATCTTCATTAAAGGTAAGTGTCAATTATTTTGTTGTTATTATTCTATTGTTATTGTTGTTATTGTAATTATTCTATAGCATTAAACTTAATATTTCATGTGGTAAATTTTTTTTTTTCATACTTTTGGGTGTCTTGCACGGATTAACTTGATTTCCATTATTTCTTATGGGGAAAATTAATTCGACTTTCGATATTTTCGACATTCGATAGCTCTCAGGAACGGATTAGTATCGAATGTCGAGGGTCCACTGTACAAAACAAATTCCAGCCACAAAATAGAGCTAAAACCAACGTCAAAGGCGTGGGAGTGATCATGTCGGAGGATCTCACCTTCAAGGACCATAACATTGTATCAATCGCATCTGCTAGAAAAATAACAGGATGGATAATGAGAACCTTCAAAACTAGGGAAGCCAAGCCCATGATGACACTCTTCAGGTCACTTGTTCTATCTAGGCTGGAATATTGCTGCACACTAACAGCACCTTTCAAGGCAGGTGAAATTGTCGACCTAGAAAATGTACAGAGAACCTTCACGGCGTGCATAACGGAGATAAAACACCTCAATTACTGGGAGCGCTTGAAGTTCCTGAACCTGCACTCCCTGGAACACAGGCGGGAGAGATACATGATTATATACACCTGGAAAATCCTAGAGGGACTAGTACCGAACTTGCACACAAAAATCACTCACAACGAAAGCAAAAGACTTGGCAGACGATGCAACATCCCCCCAATGAAAAGCAGAGGTGTCACTAGCATGTTAAGAGACAATACAATAAGTGTCAGGGGTCCGAGACTGTTCAACTGCCTCCCAGCATACATAAGGGGGATTACCAATAGACCCCTGGCTGTCTTCAAGCAGGCACTGGACAAGCACCTAAAATCGGTACCTGACCAGCCGGGCTGTGGCTCATACGTTGGATTGTGTGCAGCCAGCAGTAACAGCCTGGTTGATCAGGCTCTGATCCACCATAAAGCCTGGTCACAGATCGGCCGTGGGGAGCTGGACCCCGGAACTCTCTCCAGGTAATATTATGATGTTCAACACTAGTGAGGTGTTCACTGCTTTTGGTTGTAATAATAATAATAATAATATCTTTATCTGTACAAGTACATGTACAAGGTATACAGGCCTAGCTGACATCAATGACATACTATTGTACACTAGGCCGTTATTATTTAATTTTTATTTATTAAGACATCGGCCATCTCCCACCAAGGCAGGGCGGCCCGAAAAAGAAATACTTCCATCATCATTCACTTTATCACTGTCTTGCCAGAGGCGTCCTTATACAACAGTTATAAAATTGCAACATTAACACCCCTCCTTCAGAGTGCAGACACTACTTCCCATCTCCAGGACTCCAGTCAAGCCTGCTGGTTTCCCTGACTCCCTTCATAAATATTACCTTGCCCACACTCCAGCATGTCAAGTCCTAAAAACCATTTGTCTCCATTTGCTCCTAACATGCTCATGCATGCTTGCTAGAAGTCAAAGCCCCTCGCACACAAAACCTCTTTTACCCCCTCCCTCCAACCTTTTCTAGGCCAACCCCTACCCCACCTTCCCTCCACTACAGATGTATACACTCTTGAAGTTATTCTATTTTGTTCCATCCTCTCTGTGTGTTCAAACCACCTCAACAACCCCTCCTCAGCCCTCTTGATAATAGTTTTGGTAATGTCGCACCTCCTCCTAATTTTCAAACTACAAATTCTCTGCATTATATTCACACCACACATTGCCCTCAGACAGGACATCTCTACTGCCTCCAGCCTTCTCCTTGTTGCAACATTCACCACCCATGTTTCACAACCATACGAGTGTTGGTATAATTATACTCTCATACATTCCCCTCTTTGCTTTCATGGACAAAGTTCTTTGTCTCCACAGACTTCTAAGTGTACCACTCACTTTTTCCCCTCATCAATTCTATGATTTACCTCATCTTTCATAGACCCATCTGCTGACACATTCACTCTTAAATATTTGAATATATTCACCTCCTCCATGCTCTCTCTCCCTCCAATCTGATATCCAATCTTTCATCACCTAATATTTTTATTATCCTCATCACCATACTCTTTCCTATACAGTGGACCCCCGCATACCGTACTCATCGCATACCGTACAATCCGCATACCGCTCGCTTTTATCGCAAAAATTTTGCCTCGCATACCGCCCAAAAACCAGCTCACCGCTCTTCGTCCGAGACGCGTCCAATGTGCGCCCTCAGCCAGCCTCACATGTTCTGCCGGTGGCATTGTTTACCAGCCAGCCTCCGCGGTAACATCCAAGCATACAATCGGAATATTTCGTATTATTACAGTGTTTTCGGTGCTTTATCTGGAAAATAAGTGACCATGGGCCCCAAGAAAGCTTCTAGTGCCAACCCTACAGCAATAAGGGTGAGAATTCCAATAGAGATGAAGAAAGATATCATTGATAAGTATGAAAGTGGAGTGCGTGTCGCCGACCTGGTCAGGTTGTACAAGAGACCCAAATCAACCATCGCTACTATTGTGGGCAACAGAAAGGCAATCAAGGAAGCTGTTCTTGCCAAAGGTTTAACTGTGTTTTCGAAACAGAGATTGCAAGTGATGGAAGATGTTGAGAGACTCTTATTGGTGTGGATAAATGAAAAACAGCTAGCAGGAGATAGCGTCTCTCAAGCGATCTTAAGCGAAAAGGCTAGGAAGTTGCATGAGGATTTAATTAAAAAAATGCCTGCAACTAGTGATGATGTGAGTGAATTTAAGGCCAGCAAAGGTTGGTTTGAGAGATTTAAGAAGCGTAGTGGCATACATAGTGTGATAAGGCATGGTGAGGCTGCCAGTTCGGACCACAAAGCAGCTGAAAAATATGTGCAGGAATTCAAGAAGTACATAGACAGTGAAGGACTGAAACCTGAACAAGTGTTTAATTGTGATGAAACAGGCCTGTTTTGGAAGAAAATGCCAAGCAGGACCTACATTACTCAGGAGGAAAAGGCACTCCCAGGGCATAAGCCTATGAAAGACAGGCTTACTTTGTTGATGTGTTCCAATGCTACTGGTGATTGCAAAGTGAAGCCTTTATTAGTGTATCACTCTGAAACTCCCAGACCGTTCAGGCAAAAGAATGTCCTCAAGGAGAATTTGTGTGTGCTGTGGAGGGCAAACAGTAAGGCATGGGTCACTAGGGACTTTTTCTATGACTGGTTACACCATGCATTTGCCCCCAATGTGAAAGATTACCTAACTGAAAAGAAATTATAACTTAAGTGCCTCCTGGTGTTAGACAATGCCCCTGGTCATCGTACAGACGTGGCAGAGCGACTTTATGGGGACATGAAATTCATTAAGGTGAAGTTTTTGCCTCCTAATACCTCCTCTCCTGCAGCCCATGGACCAGCAGGTTATTGCAAACTTCAAAAAACTGTACACAAAAGCTCTGTTTGAAAGGTGCTTTGTAGTGACCTCAGAAACTCAACTGACTCTAAGAGAGTTTTGGAGAGAGCACTTTAATATCCTCAATTGTGTAAACCTTATAGGTAAGGCTTGGGAGGGAGTGACTAAGAAGACCTTGAACTCTGCTTGGAAGAAACTGTGGCCAGAATGTGTAGACAAAAGGGATTTTGAAGGGTTTGAGGCTAACCCTGAGAGAATTATGCCAGTTGAGGAATCCATTGTGGCATTGGGAAAGTCCTTAGGGTTGGAGGTTAGTGGGGATGATGTGGAAGAGTTGGTGGAGGAGGACAATGAAGAACTAACCACTGATGAGCTGATAGATCAACTTCAACAGCAAGAGGCCAGACCTGAGGAAACTGGTTCAGAGGAGGGGAGAGAGAAATTGAAGAAGTTGCCTACTACAAAGATTAAGGAAATCTGTGCAAGGTGGCTTGAAGTGCAAACCTTCATGGATGACAATCACCCTCACACAGCTATTGCAAGCCGTGCTGGTGATTATTACACTGACAATGTTGTGAAACACTTTAGGGAAGTCATAAAGGAACGAGAGGTACAGGCCACTATGGACAGATATGTTGTGCGAAAGAAGTCCAGTGACTCTGAAGCTGGTCCTAGTGGCATTAAAAGAAGAAGGGAAGTAACTCCAGAAAAGGACTTGACACCTCAAGTCTTAATGGAAGGGGATTCCCCTTCTAAACACTAACACTCTCTCTCCCCTCCTCCCATCCCATCAATCATCACCAGATCTTCAATAAAAGTAAGTCATGTAATTGTGCATGCCTTTTTCAGTTTGTGTGTATTAAAATTAACATTTCATGTGGTAAAAAAATTTTTTTTTCATACTTTTGGGTGTCTTGCACGGATTAATTTGATTTCCATTATTTCTTATGGGGAAAATTCATTCGCATACCGAACATTTCGCATAACAACCAGCCCTCTTGCACGGATTAAAGTCGCTAAGCGGGGGTCCACTGTATTCACTTTCAATTCTTTTACATACCATACTAAACTCATCAACCAACCTCTGAAATTTCTCTTAAGAATCTCCCAAAAGCACAGTGTCATCAGGAAAGAGCAACTGTGACAATTCCCACTTTGTGTTAGATTCTTTATCTTTTAATCCCACACCTCTTGCCAACACCCGAGCATTCACTTCTCTTACAACTCTATCTATAAATATATTGAAAAACCACGGTGACATCACACATCCTTGTCTAAGGCCTACTTTTACTGGGAAATAATCTCCCTCTCTCCTATATACTCTAACCTGAGCCTCACTATCCTTGTAAAAACTCTTCACTGGTTTCAGTAACCTACCTCCAATCTGCCACATTGCCCCTATATCCACCCTGTCATACACCTTTTTCAAAACCATAAATGCCACAAAAATCTCTTACCCTTATCTAAATGCTGTTCACCTATATGTTTCACTATAAAACACTTGGTCTACACACCCCCAACCTTTCCTAAAGCCTCCTTGTTCATATGCTATCCTACTCTCCATCTTACTCTCAATTCTTTCAGTAATAACTGTACCATACACTTTACCAGATACAGTGGACCCTTGGTTTTCATGATTAATCCATTCCAGAGTCTTCCGAAAACCAAAATTCCCGAAAATCAAAACCATTTTCCCCATAAGAAATAATGTAAATCCAATTAATCTGTTCCAGACACCCAAAAGTATTAACAAAAAATAATTTTTTTAGAATGCTGTAAAGAGTTTTTATGAGGATAGTGAGGCTCAGGTTAGGGTGTGTAGAAGAGAGGGAGAATACTTCCAAGTAAAAGTAGGTCTTAGACAGTGATGTGTAATGTCACTATGGTTGTTTAATATATTTATAGATGGGGTTGTAAAAGAAGTAAATGCTAGGGTGTTCAGGAGAGGGGTGGGATTAAATTATGGGGAATCAAATACAAAATGGGAATTGACACAGTTGCTTTTTGCTGATGATACTGTGCTTATGGGAGATTCTAAAGAAAAATTGCAAAGGTTAGTGGATGAGTTTGGGAGTGTGTATAAAGGTAGAAAGTTGAAAGTGAACATAAAAAAGAGTAAGGTGATGAGGGTATCAAATGATTTTGATAAAGAAAAATTGGATATCAAATTGGGTAGGAGGAGTAGGGAAGAAAAGAATGTTTTCAAATACAGTGGACCCCCGCATACCGTTGGCATCACATAACGTTTAATCCGCATACCGCTCGCTTTTATCGCAAAAATTTTGCCTCGCATACCGCTCAAAAACCCGCTCACCGCTGTTCGTCCGAGACGCGTCCAATGTGCGCCCTTAGCCAGCCTCACATGTGCCACCAGTGGCATTGTTTACCAGCCAGCCTCCGCGGTAACATCCAAGCATACAATCGGAACATTTCGTATTATTACAGTGTTTTTGGTGATTTTATCTGCAAAATAAGTGACCATGGGCCCCAAGAAAGCTTCTAGTGCCAACCCTACAGCAATAAGGGTGAGAATTAATATAGAGATGAAGAAAAAGATCATTGATAAGTATGAAAGTGGAGTGCGTGTCTCCGAGCTGGCCAGGTTGTATAATAAACCCCAATCAACCATCGCTACTATTGGTGGTACAGCTGCTGCTGCTGCTGTACCACCGTCAGCTGCTGCTGCTGCTGCTGCACTGTCAGCTGCTGCTGCTGCTGCTGCTGTAGCACCGTTGTTGGTGTGGCTTATTGAGAATACCAAGAAACAATTAACCCCAGAGGATTTGCCACCCAGGATAACCCAAAAAAGTCAGTGTCATCGAAGACTGTCTAACTTATTTCCATTGGGGTCCTTAATCTTGTCTCCCAGGATGCAACCCACACCAGTCGACTAACACCCAGGTAAACAGGGAAAAATGCCTGGAACTAGTGCTCATATTGGTGAATTTAAAGCCAGCAAAGGTTGGTTTGAGAGATTTAAGAATCGTAGTGGCATACACAGTGTGATAAGGCCTGTTCTGGAAGAAAATACCAAACAGGACCTACAGTACTCAGGAGGAAAAGGCACTCCCAGGACACAGTGTCTCATCAGTCATTGCTGCATCTTCAATAAAGGTAAGTGTCATTTATTCTTCATTTAGTAGAGTAGTACATGCACAATATATATTGTGCATGTACTACTCTACTATTGTGCATGTATCCTTCTCTTTGTGTGTAGGAAAATGTATATTTCATGTGGTAAAATTTTTTTTTTCATACTTTTGGGTGTCTTGCACGGATTAATTTGATTTCCATTATTTCTTATGGGGAAAATTCATTCGCATACCGATCATTTCGCATAACAATGAGCCCTCTTGCACGGATTAAAATCGCTATGCGGGGGTCCACTGTACTTGGGAGCTGACGTGTCGGCGGATGGATTTATGAAGGATGAGGTTAATCATAGAATCGATGAGGGAAAAAAGGTGAGTGGTGCATTGAGGTATATGTGGAGACAAAAAATGTTATCTATGGAGGCAAAGAAGGGAATGCATGAAAGTATAGTAGTACCAACACTCTTATATGGGTGTGAAGCTTAGGTTGTGAATGCAGCAGCGAGGAGGGGGTTGGAGGCAGTGGAGATGTCCTGTCTAAGGGCAATGTGTGGTATAAATATTATGCAGAAAATTCGGAGTGTGGGAAGTAGAAGTGATGCAAGGAGGGAAGAGTATATGGAGAAAAAGAGAGAGGTTAAGAGAGTGGTGAAGCAATGTAAAAAGAGAGCAAATGAGAGAGTGGGTGAGATGTTATCAACAAATTTTGTTGAAAATAAGAAAAAGTTTTGGAGTGAGATTAACAAGTTAAGAAAGCCTAGAGAACAAATGGATTTGTCAGTTAAAAATAGGAGAGGAGAGTTATTAAATGGAGAGTTAGAGGTATTGGGAAGATGGAGGGCATATTTTGAGGAATTGTTAAATGTTGATGAAGATAGGGAAGCTGTGATTTCGTGTATAGGGCAAGGAGGAATAACATCTTGTAGGAGTGAGGAAGAGCCAGTTGTGAGTGTGGGGGAAGTTCGTGAGGCAGTAGGTAAAATGAAAGGGGGTAAGGCAGCCGGGATTGATGGGATAAAGATAGAAATGTTAAAAGCAGGTGGGGATATAGTTTTGGAGTGGTTGGTGCAATTATTTAATAAATGTATGGAAGAGGGTAAGGTACCTAGGGATTGGCAGAGAGCATGCATAGTTCCTTTGTATAAAGGCAAAGGGGATAAAAGAGAGTGCAAAAATTATAGGGGGATAAGTCTGTTGAGTGTACCTGGTAAAGTGTATGGTAGAGTTATAATTGAAAGAATTAAGAGTAAGACGGAGAATAGGATAGCAGATGAACAAGGAGGCTTTAGGAAAGGTAGGGGGTGTGTGGACCAGGTGTTTACAGTGAAACATATAAGTGAACAGTATTTAGATAAGGCTAAAGAGGTCTTTGTGGCATTTATGGATTTGGAAAAGGCATATGACAGGGTGGATAGGGGGGCAATGTGGCAGATGTTGCAAGTGTATGGTGTAGGAGGTAGGTTACTGAAAGCAGTGAAGAGTTTTTACGAGGATAGTGAGGCTCAAGTTAGAGTATGTAGGAAAGAGGGAAATTTTTTCCCAGTAAAAGTAGGCCTTAGAAAAGGATGTGTGATGTCACCGTGGTTGTTTAATATATTTATAGATGGGGTTGTAAGAGAAGTAAATGCGAGGGTCTTGGCAAGAGGCGTGGAGTTAAAAGATAAAGAATCACACACAAAGTGGGAGTTGTCACAGCTGCTCTTTGCTGATGACACTGTGCTCTTGGGAGATTCTGAAGAGAAGCTGCAGAGATTGGTGGATGAATTTGGTAGGGTGTGCAAAAGAAGAAAATTAAAGGTGAATACAGGAAAGAGTAAGGTTATGAGGATAACAAAAAGATTAGGTGATGAAAGATTGAATACCAGATTGGAGGGAGAGAGTATGGAGGAGGTGAACGTATTCAGATATTTGGGAGTGGACGTGTCAGCGGATGGGTCTATGAAAGATGAGGTGAATCATAGAATTGATGAGGGAAAAAGAGTGAGTGATGCACTTAGGAGTCTGTGGAGACAAAGAACTTTGTCCTTGGAGGCAAAGAGGGGAATGTATGAGAGTATAGTTTTACCAACGCTCTTATATGGGTGTGAAGCGTGGGTGATGAATGTTGCAGTGAGGAGAAGGCTGGAGGCAGTGGAGATGTCATGTCTGAGGGCAATGTGTGGTGTGAATATAATGCAGAGAATTCGTAGTTTGGAAGTTAGGAGGAGGTGCGGGATTACCAAAACTGTTGTCCAGAGGGCTGAGGAAGGGTTGTTGAGGTGGTTCGGACATGTAGAGAGAATGGAGTGAAACAGAATGACTTCAAGAGTGTATCAGTCTGTAGTGGAAGGAAGGCGGGGTAGGGGTCGGCCTAGGAAGGGTTGGAGGGAGGGGGTAAAGGAGGTTTTGTGTGCGAGGGGCTTGGACTTCCAGCAGGCATGCGTGAGCGTGTTTGATAGGAGTGAATGGAGACAAATGGTTTTTAATACTTGACGTGCTGTTGGAGTGTGAGCAAAGTAACATTTAAGAAGGGATTCAGGGAAACCGGCAGGCCGGACTTGAGTCCTGGAGATGGGAAGTACAGTGCCTGCACTCTGAAGGAGGGGTGTTAATGTTGCAGTTTAAAAACTGTAGTGTAAAGCACCCTTCTGGCAAGACAGTGATGGAGTGAATGATGGTGAAAGTTTTTCTTTTTCGGGCCACCCTGCCTTGGTGGGAATCGGCCAGTGTGATAATAAAAAAAAATAAAAATAATATGGAAAATTTTATAGGGGTTACTTGTATGTACCTCAACATTACATGCATACAAGTAATCTCATTAGGAGACAACAACCATATTGTTTACAGTAGTCACCCCGCGTAGACATGCGAGAAAACTTAACCACCCCTGGTCATGGCAGGTGGTCCCTTCGACCTCACAATCTTATCCATATCTATCCGAGACCAGTATAAATTGGATAGCACCCACAAGTACGGTGCTACTAATTAATTGTGGGCTGTATAGACTATATTAGTTTAACTGAATGAAGGGGAGGGGGGGTAGTTTACACATGGATATATCCATCAAGGAAAAACACTTGTACAGTGGACCCCTGCATACCGGACGCATCGCATACCGTACAATCCGCATACCGCTCGCTTTTTTCGCAAAAATTTTGCCTCGCATACCGCCCAAAAACCCGCTCACCGCCCTTCGTCCGAGACGCGTCCAATGTGCGGCCTGAGCCACGCTCACATGTTCCGCCGGTGGCATTGTTTACCAGCCAGCCTCCGCGGTAAAATCCAAGCATACAATCGGAACATTTCATATTATTACAGTGTTTTTGGTGATTTTTTCTGGAAAATAAGTGACCATGGGCCCCAAGAAAGCTTCTAGTGCCAACCCTACAGCAATAAGGGTGAGAATTACTATAGAGATGAAGAAAAAGATCATTGATAAGTATGAAAGTGGAGTGTGTGTCTCCGAGCTGGCCAGGTTGTATAATAAACCCCAATCAACCATCGCTACTATTGGTGGTACAGCTGCTGCTGCTGCTGTACCACCGTCAGCTGCTGCTGCACTGTCAGCTGCTGCTGCACTGTCAGCTGCTGCTGACAGTGTCTTGGGTGTCTTGCACGGATTAATTTGATTTCCATTATTTCTTAGGGGGAAAATTCATTCGCATACCGAACATTTCGCATAACAATCAGCCCTCTTGCACGGATTAAGGTCGCTATGCGGGGGTCCACTGTATATAATCCCACCACTTATCAGATATTCTCTGGTGGTCACTTGATGTAGCTGGATCACCCACAACCTATCCAATTACAACATACCTAACTGGCCAGTATCAGTCTGCTATAACTAGAAGGGTTACTTAACTGATGCTCCTTATTTCATCCATTCACCATCTCATTTCAATGTCCTGCTACACCGACACAGTTCTTATTCCAGCAGGACAAGGTATCCGTTGGTTTGTCCTGGTTTAGAAGTCGTGACTCCATAAAAACTTCACTATCCTCAGGACAGGAACCACGAGGTCTACACGTGTTCACTCGGAGCAAGGCGACTTATTTCACTTCACGCATTCTCTTAACTTAGTGTTATTATCACTGATTACATTACAATTCACAATACGATTTAATGTCTCATAATTATTATACACATCAGAGGTCACTCCATTAAACTCTGAGACCAATGAGTGAGGATTAAATCACGGGTATTTTCCCCTGGACACACTCCATGGCAGCACACCAGTCACCACCGGTCCTACCATTATTCACTAATTTCACCACTTATTACAGCGGTCCCGTCAATCGCGTTCCCTCACTCTTCACCAGGGACAGTTACTACACTTCCTATTATGAAGTGAGGCCTATATTAATCCTTAGGCCGCCTTGAACGCCAGTTTCCTGGTCCCATGTTTTCACAGCCTCTTAACTCCATTCCAAACCCTCCCACTCCCCATGCCCCATCTCGACCTCTCCCCTGCCCATCAATGCAGGCGCAGAGCTTCCCTGTTGGTTCTATTCCATTTTCAAATACATTTTTTGACCCATATCGACACATTAAACACCTATTAGGCACTATAGCTTTGGAAGATTAAAATATTTTCCACACAGTGGCCGGGTGGAGGTCGTTGTTAGATGACTTAAATAACGTGGAGTACAATTTTCCCATCTTCAATGGCCACCTGGCTTGGGAACTCCAACACTGGTATTTACATAATTGCCCATTAATTCTTTCCACCTGTTAACTCCTCAGGTAGGGCTCCATCCAAAGCACACTAAAGCTTCCATGTTTCTGGTATTAACAATTTCCCTCTTATTGTAAGGTGTGACACTAAACCTATGCTCTCTGGGTTAATTTATTGGGCATACTGGAATTATGAGACTTTAAAAATAACAAGTCTCTCTCAGTATCCCAAGTCAGCCCCAGCACATTACTGCATATAGGCACTTCAACTCCAGGGCTATCCATATTCACTGATCCTCAAAATGGACTAATTACTGTTCCATTCCCTCAGGGGCATCCTTGCACCTTGCATTATTTCATTAACCCCTTCATATAACCTCGTTAGTTCCTCTTCAGTTGACGTCACACCCAGGAAATTGTCCACATAAAATTATTTACCCGATTACTTCTCTCAGTGGACCACCTGTGCACTTAAGGTGTGCATTTATCGTCGCCTGAAGTAGGAGCAATTTATTATTTAACTGTTGATTAATGATATCATTATAAGCAGTCAACAATTTTGTGTCTTGCTCAGTTCGCAGAGCTGGGCCCTTTAACTGTCCATATGCCATCCTATAATTAGTAGGTAATTCTGGACGGTTGAGCTTCCACGAAAGTCGCACCTGGTAATGTCCAGATTCAAATTTAACATCCTTCAGGTATTGTTCCTGAGTAAAGGAATCATCTGAACTTTCCTCATTTATATTAATCCCTATGCTGTCCAGCTCCCACAAATTAGACTGGTTCAACATCATCCTCGATAGAAGAATACTTGTACTGGGTTGACCTTTTATGAGTAAGACACCGTGACTGTATTTACTACTTCCTCTAGTCGTTATTACTAGGCGGTAGTCTCCCATATATTACGTGGTCCTTACCAGTGTTGAGGAGAGTGATGCCGCATAGTTTTGGATTTATGCCCTTTATCCTGAATTATTACATCCAACACTGGCAAAGCTACCTCAGCTAGGCCATCATTATTCTCATCAGCTGTAACCTTTACATCAGTCACTGTAGTGTCAGAGTTATTAACATTATCATTATTGTCACCATTATTATAAGAATTACATACAACCCTGCACATAACTGTATGGTGCCTTCCCTTGTTGCATTGATAGCAAGTGTTCAATTTGGTATGACAATCCTTTACATTATGATTGTCTAGACATCTGATACATCTGTCAAGTTCTTTCATTCTTTCCACTTTAATATCCCATGAATTATAGGCATTACAATTTTTAGTGAAATGAGTACCCTTGCAGAAGAGTCTCTCTCTTTTCCTTGCCTGACCTCTTATCAACTGGGTTACCCTTACTGAGGTACTTATTCCTCTTACCTTGATGTGAGGAACCACTATTACTGATTCCTGTCACTTGATATATGCCTATTTAACTCTTAATTATGATTATTACCACTGGGATTATTTTTCCCTTTTGAGACTTGACAGATACATCAGAGTCATTATATGTTATATCCTTAGAACTGTTTGGCTGACTGGTCTGCAATTGAACAATTAATTCTTGCCAACCTAGTCTGATTTCCTCCAGACCGTACTCTGGAGGTTTTGGCAAACACACCCTTTGCATTAATAGGTTGATCAACTGCCTGGTTTACACCCTTTAATTTATTCAAAGCCTTACTTTTACTAGACAGTTTTTCTTCCACTTCGTAATGTTGATTAATTAAAACATTCATTTCCATTCCATCTGCACAATTCTCCAGCAGATCTCTTTCACAGTCTTTATACCACAATTTGTACCACTCAAATCTACTCTCTACAGCATCTAAATATAACTTTAATTCATTAGGGTTCACAGTTTCTTGATTCATTAAATCCAAGCACTTACTGTATGCCTTCGTCACATGGCCTTTAATAGCCTGTAATGATGCTTTCACTACTTTAAAATCCACGGACTTGTCAGCCACATTAACTCCATCAGATCCAGTCATGGTTAGAGAATTATTAATCACTGATTATACAACTTAAGTAGGCGCCTTATAAGAGTAATTCTTGCACTTTACTCTTGTATAAATCCTAGCCACACACGTGCTAGCAATTAATTGGGCTAATTATCATCCACCACACGATCGATTAAATTTGTGTACCCTATACCCACTTCCTTCAATCAGTCACTTAATTATTAAGTAATTAATTCAATTAATTTTTCAAGTTCAGGAAGGACCAACGGGGAGATATGGAAAATTTTATAGGGGTTACCTGTATGTACTTCAACATTGCATGCATACAAGTAATCTCATTGGGAGACAACAACCATATTGTTTACCGTAGTCACCCCGTGTAGACATGCGAGAAAACTTAACCACCCCTGGTCACGGAAGGTGGTCCCTTCGACCTCACAATCTTATCTATATCTATCCGAGACCAGTATAAATTGGATAGCACCCACAAGTACGGCGCTACTAATTAATTGTGGACTGTATAGATTATATTAGTTCAACTGAATGAAGGGGGGAGGGGGGTAGGTTACACATGGATATATCCATCAAGGAAAAACACTTGTATATAATCCCACCACTTACCAGATATTCTCTGGTGGTCACTTGATGTAGCTGGATCACCCACAACCTATCCAATTACAACATACCTAACTGGCCAGTATCAGTCTGCTATAACTAGAAGGGTTACTTAACTGTGGGTGATTGATGCTCCTTATTTCCTCCATTCACCATCTCATTTCGATGTCCTGCTACACTGACACGGTTCTTATTCCAGCAGGACGAGGTATCCGTTGGTTTGTCCCGGTTTAGAAGTCGTGACTCCATAAAAACTTCACTATCCTCGGGACAGGAACCACGAGGTCTACACGTGTTCACTCAGAGCAAGGCGACTTATTTCACTTCACGCATTCTCTTAACTTAGTGTTATTATCACTGATTACATTACAATTCACAAGACGATTTAATGTCTCATAATTATTATACACATTAGAGGTCACTCCATTAAGATCTGAGACCGATGAGTGAGGATTAAATCACGGGTATTTTCCCCTGGACACATTCCATGGCGGTCCCGTCAATCACGTTCCCTCACTTTTCACCAGGGACAGTTATGACACTTCCTATTATGAAGTGAGGCCTATATTAATCCTTAGGCCGCCGTGAACGCCAATTTCCTGGTCCCATGTTTTCACAGCCTCTTAACTCCATTCCAAACACTCCTGCTTCCCATGCCCCGTCTTGACCTCTCCCATGCCCATCAGCGCAGGCGCAGAGCTTCCCTGTTGGTTCTATTCCATTTTCAAATACAGTTTTGACCCATATCGACACATTAAACACCTATTAGGCACTATAGCTTCGGAAGATTAAAATATTTTCCACAGAAGGTGTGGCGTTAATAAAAGTATTAGTCAGAGGGCTGAAGAGGGGTTGTTGAGGTGGTTTGGTCATTTAGAGAGAATGGATCAAAGTAGAATGACATTGAGAGCGTATAAATCTGTAGGGGAAGGAAGGCGGGGTAGGGGTCGTCCTCGAAAAGGTTGGAGGGAGGGGGTAAAGGAGGTTTTGTGGGCAAGGGGCTTGGACTTCTAGCAAGCATGCGTGAGCGTGTTAGATAGGAGTGAATGGAGACTAATGGTATTTGGGACCTGACGATCTGTTGGAGTGTGAGCAGGGTAATATTTAGTGAAGGGATTCAGGGAAACCGGTTATTTTTATGTAGCCAGACTTGAATCCTATGGCTTATTTATCTATCGCAATTCATCTAATATGACATAATAAACAATATTAATAACACAGAAACATGATATATACTTTAGACTGAATAAAGTATATCATTACGTATGTGAGGAGTGATGGTGGAGGTGGTGTTGTTGGGTTTATAAGGGCCACCAGTGGTGGTGGAGGCAGCGGTGTTGTCAGTGGCCCTATATCACATCCAACAACATTGGATGAGTTAATTTCGTGTCCTCTTTCAATCACTTAATCGCTCAACTTACTTGCTACACTGTTAATGCTACACTTTATCGCTGACTGGCGCTATAGCCTTCCTGCTTCTTTAGCATCGTACGTATTGTAGAATCACTGAAGAAGGCACATTCTCCCCTCTCTCTTCCTTCTCCACTATTACAAAAAAAGTAATTTTTAGATGGTGGATTTTACTCATTTTGTAATAAAGAGTTCGGGATACATAAATACAACATTAAAATCAATTAATCTTTAATATTATATAAAAAACAACTATCTTTTGGTCTAGAGGTATTTGAACTAATAAACATCCGATAATATATACAAGTTACAATAATAAATTATAATTAGCATTTTACTAAAATAATAAATAATTCGTAACCCTACACAAGGTACAACTTTCTTGACACTACTGTGTCATATATATCTATGGTAAAATAATAAATTAAGTAACATTTAAAATAATAAATTACAATCAACTGCGTTTCTCACGACACTTATCCGAGTTGTGACGCTCTTTCTCCACCGTGTCATTTGACACCCTTTTCTCCATGTAATACACACTTTCGCAACCATGTCACACTTGACACCCTTGTCTCTGCGTCACACTACCCGCATAGCGTCTTTGTCGAGGCCAGTCACATGACTATTTAATGTACACTACAACCAGGCCATCTTCAGTGTCACACGACACCCTTTTCTTCTCAGTGTTCCGCTACGGTCCTGTAGCATATCTCAGTGTTCCACTCCATCATACTTGCTTAAGTGTCACACTACGGTCCTAGCCCAGTTCAGTGTAACACTCCAACCTTTTCTTCATGTAATGTCCCACTAAACAGCATCCGATGACTCCGGCCCACAGTTGACCAGCGTAGGCGGTGAGTCCGCAGACGATCACCGGTAGTCCTGTAAATACTTTCTAAGGCCGGTAGAAGTACACCGTAAGATGGTCTGGTGAGTACTATCTACCGCCTTCAAGAGCAGTTGACACACCGCAAGGTGGTCCGATGCAGCACACACTATGTTGCAAGCTCATGGAATGCAGCCGTCAGATAACTGAGGCCAACAGACTCAGTGAGCTGCGGTGAGCACTTCTAAAATCAGCAGAAGCCAGTAGAATACTCTACTGCCAGTAGATGTGTACCATTAGGTGTTCTGGTAACTACTGCTTCGATGCGTACTGTGAGATGTTCAGGTACATAATGCTTCTAAAGCCAGTAGATGTGTACCATTAGGTGTTCAGGTACCTACTGCTTAGATGCGTACCGTGAGGTGTTCAGGTACATAATGCTTCTAAGGCCAGCTCAGCAGTCCCCACATTGGGTTTGATGACGTACCCAGTGGTACTGCCGGCCAGCAGGTTAACTATTTAACCGCTAGTTTGGCAGGGGGCCGTAACATCCACTTTGGTACTTTGCTATTTCTTTCTTTCTTTAATTCTATCGTGTTTCTCACTTTTTTTACCAAAGGCCTGGCACTAGGAGCTTTCTTTAGGGCCATAGTGGCTTATTTAGCAGTTGCAAGCACAAAAAACACTGGATTATTGCAAAATGTTTCGTATGAATGCAGGGTATGATGCTCACTCACCAATAAACAATGCCAGACTGGCGCCGAATGCGTCTGTGGCAGGCTTTATGTGCGTGGGGCCACTGGGACACGTTCTGTACCACCACCGAAATCCAAGGAAAATCATGAAAACCAAGGTTACATTTTGATGAAAGTTGCTGATAACCAAAATTCATGATAACCAAGACTCACGAAAACCAAGGGTCCACTGTATAGTAAACAAACTTACTCCCCTATAATTTCTGCACTCTCTTTTGTCCCCTATGCCTTTATACAAAGGAACTATGCATGCTCTCTGCCAATCCCTAGGTACCTTACCCTCTTTCATACATTTATTAAATAAAAGCACCAACCACTCCAAAATTATATCCCCACCTGCTTTTAACATTTCATTCTTTATCCCATCAATCCAAGCTGCCTTACCCCTTTTCAGTCTACCCAATGCCTCACATACTTCCCCCCCCCCACTCACAACTGGCTCTTCCTCACTCCTATAAGATGTTATTCCTCCTTGCCCTATACACGAAATCACAGCTTCCCTATCTTCATCAACATTTAACCCTTTCACTGTCAAGACCTGTGTTCACAAACTTACTGTCAGTGTCAAAGAATTTAAAAAAAAATTACTTTTTCTTATGAAATGATAGAGAATTTTTTCCTGATGATAATGACACCAAAAGTATGAAATTTGATAGAAAACTTACAGAATTACGCTCTCACAAAGTTAGCAGTCTCAGCGATACATACACATCAGCGATTTCGCCCACTTTGAGCCCTATTTTTGCCCAATTCCACTGTTCCAGTCAACCAAACTCATAGCTATTTTGCTAGAACTCGATTTGTTCTATCGACTGAGTACAAGAAACCACCCATTTACCAATTTCAACTACCCAATACAGTTGTCAGAAATTGGCAATTTGGCCAATTTCACACAAATTTCAAAAGATGCCAATTTCAAAATAGGGTCCAGAATAAACAATGCAAACATTCCTGGCACTAAAATAACATTTTCTCTGTTCATTAATCACAGCTCCAGGCCCCTCTTATATTACTCTAGCTTTCCATGTTGAATTTTTATTCACACAAAAAATAGAAGATTTACTGTTATGCAGACTACTGCATTATTGTAATACTTATATAAATAATGTCAACCCATTCATGGTTGCATATTAGACTGGAAAGTTGGACACGTACTGGACGATGACGTCATTTGTTTACTCTTGAACATCGGCAAAAATCGAACACTTCCACTACTTTGAGCTCAATTTCAAGGTACTTTTCATCGTGAAACCAGTCAAAATTATCTCTATTTTGTAATATATCTTCCATTCTATCAAATGAGACCAAGAAAACAAGAATACAACCATAATTACCATAAGAAAATACACCTCAAAGTCAGCGTTTTAAACCAAAAACACAGTTGGAGTTTTTTTTTTCTCATTATGCACTGCGTGCTGCAGGATTTTTTTTTATACTGTGCACACTGACCACGCAGACCCATTCTCTCACGTGTAGGTCTACCAGCTTTCTCCCACTAGATTTGAAACCACTAGGATTTTGGCATTATACTATGGCATCAATGCTGGCTTGCAAGCTGTAGTACTATGGTACCAACAGTAAAAGGGTTAGCAGTTTCTCAAAATATTCCCTCCATCTTCCTGATACCTCTAACTCTCCTCTCCTATTTTTTACTACTGAATCCACTTGTTCCCTAGGGTTCCTCAACTTATTAATCTCACTTCAAAACTTTTTCTTATTTTCAACTAAATTTGTTGATAACAACTCATCCACTCTCTCATTTGCTCTCTTTTCACATTACTTCACCACTCTCTAACCTCTCTTTTTCTTTCTATATACTCCTCCCTCCTTGCATCACTACTACTTTGAAAAAACCTCTCATATGCTAACTTTTTCTCCCTTACATCATTCCACCAATCCTGCACCTACTTTCCTGTAACCATAAACTTCTGCTGAACACTCTAACATTACATTCTTAAACCTACCCCATACATCTTCAGCCCTACTGCTTATTCTCTCACTAGCCCATCCATTCTTCAGTAGTTGTTTATATCTTACCCTAACTCCCTCCTCCTTTAGTTTATAAACCTTTACCTCTCTCTTACATGCTGCTTCTATTTTCCTTGTATCCCATATACCTGTTACTCTCACTGCAGCTACAACTAAATAGTGATCTGATATGTCTGTGGCCCCTCTATAAACATGTACATTCTGAAGTCTACTCAACAGTCATTTATCTACAAATACGTAGTCCAACAAACTACTGTCATTACACCCTACATCATATCTTGTATACTTATTCATCCTCTTTTTCTTAATTTTATGCAACACTTCTTAAAATTAACTAAACTCGGTTTTGTTTGCAGGGTCAGAAAAAATTTCCCCAGCTCAAGCTGCCGCCCTGTTGTGAGTCTGCAGGGAAGACCTACTGCCATCCCCTGCCACCCAACGCTCCCGCCGCCCCCATCCCAGCATTCATTCATACATGTTCAAAAATGAGAATGAAATGAAAATGAAAATGTTTATTTCCTTGCACAGCTTATAATGTGTGGTTTACATAATGAAGAATTGAGACACTTATGCAACACATGGGAATCTTTATTGAAGAAACGTTTCGCCACACAGTGGCTTCATCAGTCCAATACAAAGAAGAAATGGGTAAGGAGAGGAGAAGTTTGAGGTAATCAGTCCCTGAACCTGGAATCGATGTGTTCAGTCCATCACTCTTGTAGGAAATGCAGCATAGGGCCAGAGAGGTGGCTTATATACTGCAGTCAGATGAAGTGAAGCAGGAGGAGGCGGGATCACAGTGGGACCTGCCACTAGTGTAAGTAGGTTGTCGTCCAAAGGTTGGGCAAGCGTTGAAGTCTTTGTACCAAGATCCCATGATGTTGCCGTGTCTGACAGATGTGATGAATGGTTTAGAAAACCGACAATGGTTTTCTAAACCATTCATCACAGGTTTACATAATACAGGTCTCAATCAACATTCGCAATTTCCACTTTCACAGGCTTTGAACATTCGTGAATTCCAAGCCGCCAAATTCCCAGTCGCCAAATCATATTTATGTTGAGGACTTTGAAGGTGATGAACGACACTGATAGAGGCATAATTCCCTACAAAACTGTTTGTAGATATGAAGAAATGGTCTGAGTAGCCCATCACAATGTTCTTCACAAGGAAGCCTGCCACTACAGTCCCCATCCCTTTACCCAAGGTCCTATCACTGCTAAAACCTTGGGTAAATTCAAATTTAGGTTTTATAAATACAGTGGACCCTTGGGTAAAGGCTTCATCAGTTAGCGCCAAAATCGGCGAACGGCTCACTTTGGCTTAAAAATATTGGCTCAGCTAATGCCAAATAACTTGGCTAAGGGCTTTCATCCCAAACGTGTCCGCGTGGCCTGAGCGGGCCCGGCCACTCACTCTGTGTACCAGCCAGTGTGTCATTGTTTACAAAGCCAGTGAGGACGATTCCACGCATACCTGCGAGATATTTTGTATTATTCCAGTTTTTAGTGCTTGTAACTGCTAAATAAGCCACCATGGGCCCGAAGAAAGCTTCTAGTGCCAACCCTGTGGTAAAAAGGGTGAGTGTACTATCAAACTAAAGAAAGAGATAATTGCAAGGTATGAGTGGAGTGCATCTCTCGGAGTTGGAAAGGTTATATAACAAACCCCATTCAACCATCACTACTATCTTGGCCAACAAAAAGGCAATCAAGGAACCTGTTGTTGCAAAAGGTGCAAGTATGCTTACAAAACAGATTGCAAATACTCAAACCTTTCAAAATCCCTCTGGATCGTGTTCCTCACTTTATTTACCAAAGGGCTTGCACTAGCTTTCCTTGGGTCCAGGATGACTTATTTAGCAGTTGCAAGCACAAAAAAACAATGGATTATTATGAAATGCACTGTATGAACCTACGGGGTGATGGTCACGTGTTGTAAACAATGGCACACCGAGCATGAATGGTGTGGGAGACTGGCTTGGTGTGTGCAGTGATGGGCGGACGAGTACCGGACGGTCGCCGAAACACGAGTCTAATCACAAAACTCGAGGCCAAATTTTGCCAAAAAAACTCGCCCAAGGTCGAATTTCATGAAAGTCGAGGCTGCTGAAACTTGAGGGTCCACTGTACTTTATTGCATACTGATATAAAAGTTAGGTAACTGAAGTGCTTAATTAGATTTATAATATTGAGGTACATAGTAGAAAACATATACTAACAGTATTTCAATTAGTAATTACAATTCGTTTAACGATGTGGTCTTAAGAACGGAACTCTTGTCATTAAGTGAGGAGAGGCTGTATATATATGCTTGTACATGCATGTGTAGTGTGACCTCAGTGTAAGTAGAAGAAACTTGGAAGTTCTCAATATTTACACACACGTATATTTTCAGCTACATATAATGGAACCTCAGTACTCAAACAGCTCTGCACTCAAACAATTCGGTATTCAAATGCTTTGTTCGGTAAACAAATCGCTCAGTAGTCAATCGTCTGCTTGGCACTCGATTAAACAAACATGACCTGCCAGAACTCCACTATAAGCCATTTCGTGTTTCTTCACAATTTTTGGTGTTTTTATATTTTTTGTATAAATTTGAAAAATTCATTTTGTACTTGAACAGCTCAGCACTCAAACAGCCTTCTGGAACCATTAAATTAAATTCGAGTGCTAAAATTCCACTGTACTCTATGAAATCAGTTGTAATAAATATGTCACTGAATAAAGAGAAGGATGAAGAGGAGCATGAACCATGGTCCAAGTCCTTCCTTTTAGAAGCTCGGGCGGCCGAGACAGCAAAGTATCGGACTGTTAATTTATGGACTGCGATCCACGCCTCTTGTCCATCCTTCTGTCTATTCATATACATATTCTACGTCACTAGAAAGTGATATTAATTTCACCATAAAATTAGGCCACAAAAATGGAGGAATGAAGATTAAAAAAAAGGTGCAGTATAGTTATCAAGAAAAAATTAATGCATAACTATGAGCTTTCTGCATGCACCACTAAATGTCAACCATCTCTGTGCAAACTCTGCATGCACCACTAAATGTCAACCATCTCTGTGCAAACTCTGCATGCACCACTAAATGTCAACCATCTCTGTGCAAACTCTGCATGCACCACTAAATGTCAACCATCTCTGTGCAAACTCTGCATGCACCACTAAATGTCAACCATCTCTGTGCAAACTCTGCATGCACCACTAAATGTTAACCATCGCTGTGCAAACTCTGCATGCACCACTAAATGTCAATCATCTCTGTGCAAACTCTGCATGCACCACTAAATGTTAACCATCTCTGTGCAAACTCTGCATGCACCACTAAATGTCAACCATCACTGTGCAAACTCTGCATGCACCACTAAATGTTAACCATCGCTGTGCAAACTCTGCATGCACCACTAAATGTTAACCATCTCTGTGCAAACTCTGCATGCACCACTAAATGTCAACCATCGCTGTGCAAACTCTGCATGCACCACTAAATGTCAACCATCTCTGTACAAACTCTGCATGCACCACTAAATGTCAACCATCTCTGTGCAAACTCTGCATGCACCACTAAATGTCAACCATCACTGTACAAACTCTGCATGCACCACTAAATGTCAACCATCTCTGTGCAAACTCTGCATGCACCACTAAATGTTAACCATCGCTGTGCAAACTCTGCATGCACCACTAAATGTCAACCATCACTGTGCAAACTCTGCATGCACCACTAAATGTCAACCATCACTGTGCAAACTCTGCATGCACCACTAAATGTCAACCATCACTGTGCAAACTCTGCATGCACCACTAAATGTCAACCATCACTGTGCAAACTCTGCATGCACCACTAAATGTCAACCATCACTGTGCAAACTCTGCATGCACCACTAAATGTCAACCATCTCTGTGCAAACTCTGCATGCACCACTAAATGTCAACTATCACTGTGCAAACTGCATCAAGCTGAAAATATTATTATTTTAAAATTATCACAAATAAAGCAAATATAAAAAAAAAAAGCTTTAATTCAACTTACCAAAAATTTGAGTAGAAAACTGGTCACCTCTCTTATCTATTTCTTTCAAAGATTCCTGCTTCATTTTGTCAATGTTTGTATTTACACCAGAATAATTATATATTTCTTGTGTGGCATCACTTAACAAGTTTAAAGTATAAACCACATCATGAAACTTATAGCTTGATCCCTTGTGAAACACATCATTTCTAATTTTTTTTATCTGATTAATAGCCTCAAAAAGATTCTGATCCAATGGAAATTGCAGAATATCATTGGTCAGAAGATAGAGAAGAAAGGTTAAATCCAACTCTTTGATGTGTTTCAATGCTTCATCATTGCATGTTGATGTAAGCAACTGAAACATAAAGACCTTACTAAGTATATCCTCATTTTCCTTAAGGTTGTTAAGGAGTGAGCTACATACAGAGGATGCCTCCTGACTTCTGGCATCTCTACCACCTCCAGGAGGCACTGTCTTCCGTTCTTCTTTTTTACGCTTTTGTTCTAGTTTTTTGCCTTTCTGGTGAACTATTTTCAAAAAATCGTAAAAATTCATACTATAAATATCTTTATGATCAGAAGGCCCTTGAGAATCTTTAGGTAAACTAATGACAAACTCGGCACATTTTAAACGTTGTACAACAATATGGGCGAGAGCTGGCACGCAACCATTTCTAAAGAAATGATATATTGGAGCTCTAATATACACACAATCAACCTGTGGAGCAAGAAAAAAAATATAAATATACATATATATATTTATGATCATACATATAAACATACATGTACATATACATACTGTATACACCTACCATCCGACTTACGACCAAGCTTGGTTCCGACCAACCGGTCGTAAGTCAAAATGGACGTAAGTCGAACCTTTGAAAATTGCCGACATATTGGAAAGGGCATAATGTCAAAACTTTCCTATATAAACTACCTACATAGTACTGTAATGTACAATCATTATTTCATTCTTTTTACCATAATTTACCATAATTTCGTGTAGCGTGACAGAGTCAGCGTGCCTCGTTGTGCTCCCGGTTTTCTGGTGTTTTCACGGTCGCTCTTACGTGCTAGAACTTTAATTTGTGTCATCAATCCTATACGATACATCCCTCTAGCGCCTGGAACCAATCTTGGGCGGAAAACATTATATACTGAGTCAAAAAAGGAGAATTAGTGTGCACTTCCTAGCAGAGTTTACTGCCAGAGGGGAATCATAGGCCTGTTTCCCGTGTGAAAAAAATAATAATAATTGAACGTTGTGTCAGAGGAAAGAAAGTCTCCCTGAAAGCATTGAGTATACATAGTGTATAGTGTATACTACAGTGGCTCCCTAGTATATTGATGATAAAGGCTAAAGTGTCATTTGAAAACAGGTGAATTTGTAAATGAAGTGATAAGCCTATAGAGGCAGGTGCCAGAAGTCGCCAGAAACTTACCACAGGTCAGCTGTTTTTAATAATCTTCCTGGCCTGCTAGTGTACTCGCATATAATCTAGTGATACCAGTGAATAGCAGAATACAGTGTTGTAGTAGCAACTAACCAGTATTATAATGGTACTTAGTGGAGTGGAGTGACTTTCATTAGTTTCTTTTTCTTGAAATACCAGACGTTACTGTGAATTTCATATATTCATATTACCAGCGGTCGCAATATACAGAACGAGTAGCAATTATTACTACAGAAAAAGCGTCCTTCCTCCAAAATTTGCACCAGTCAACTATAGTGATAATATAGCATTTATTGTGGTGGAGAAGAAAAAAAAATAGAGAAGCTAGATACAGCGATTGATAAACAAGGGTGGAGGTCGACCGTTCATCATTGTAGGAGTGCCAGCAGTCACCGGCTCTTCAACACGCAGGTTATACTTTTGTATCAATCAAATCACATATTACTCGGGTAGATAATTTCCAGTAGATCCTTCATGTGTTAGCTCAAATCACCGACCAGTATGGTTTAAATAAGTGGCCCACTGATCAGATCAGATAGACTGGTCCGAACCCTTGACTGGTCCGAACCCTTGACTGGTCCGAACCCTTGACTGGTCCGAACCCTGGACTGGTTTCAAACGGTTTCGTTGTGCACCACCTAGCAGGTTATTAATAGAATATTCAAGAGGTTGCTAGTAGAATTGCAGTAAATCAACCATTCAAATCATTATGAAGCTGTGTGTAGTCTGTGGTCAGTCAAACAAACGGGCTTCCACATGCATAAATTGTCATTTCTGTGGAAATTGGTGTCACGCCCCTTGTGCAGATATCCAAGAACTAGCTACAAGCAGTATTAAAACAGGGAAGTGTTTTTGGGTATGCCCAAATGAGATAAATCTGTGGACTAAAATCACAAGGGTATTAAAAGAGGTCAACATCAAAGCTGCTTTCATAGAAAACCTGGAAGCTTTCTACAACAGATGGGAACATAAAAAGTCCGGGCTGAATGGTACTGCCCTTGATACTGGCCATGTAGTCAGAAACTGTAAGGCTGGAGATGATGTCCTGGTAGTCAGTAAATGGGGGGCTGATAGTGCTGTCCTGGGAGACAGTAATGGGGAAGCTGGAGGTGCTGTCCTGGGAGACAGTAATGGTGAAGCTAGAGGTGCTGTCCTGGGAGACAGTAATGGTGAAGCTGGAGATGCTGTCCTGGGAGACAGTAATGGGGAAGCTGGAGATGCTGTCCTGGGAGACAGTAATGGTGAAGCTGGAGATTTTGTCCAGGTAGTCGGGAATTATACGCAGGAAGGAATACATATAAATGACCTCATAGGGGACAGGAGCCATAGTAGGGAAACAAGTGTAGTCAAAGATAAGATAAAACCAATATTGCAAACTAGAAATACCGCAGGAAATAGCAAACAAGAGGACTCCACTAGCAATAGTGAGGATATATTACCAAAAACAACTGGTGGGAGCTCCATTGTTGGTGCTAGGGAGGATAGAAGTAAGACAGGGAAACATGCACCAACAGGGAATACAGTCACAGAAACCCAAGGCAAACGGAAACCAAGCCTGTGCACATACTATGCACTCGGTATCTGCTGGCATGGGAAATCTGGAAAAACAGATGGGACGTGCAACTATGACCACCCTAGGAAATGCCATGCCCATATGACAACAGGAAAATGCAAACTCCCTTCCTGTAAGCTTTTTCACCCTGAACTGTGTCCCTCTTCAGTACAGGAAAGACTGTGCTATAACTTGAATTGCCAGGCATACCATCTAAAGGGGACAAAAAGATACAAAACATCCAGGCCATGGGAAAACCTGGGTAGCCACAGCCACTCAAGGGGGAGAGGTTTTTTAGTGCCAGGAAGGAAAAAAAACTGGCAGGAAATGGCAGAAATCGTACACCAAATCCAGTCATTCCTGGAGTGGAACCAAAGTCGATGGCCTCCACTCCAAACCAACAGATACAGATACTAATGCCGGAAAAAAAATCCCCCCCCAGTACCAACAATACCACCAGTCCGATAACATTCTTCTTTGCAAATATACAGGGTCTAAAGCCAGCAACAAACAACAAAATACCTTTCATCCGTGGACTGCTTGCAGAGGCAAAGGCAATGTTCGCGGCTTTCACTGAGACCCACATAAAGGATCACTTGGACAACGAAATATGGATCCCAGGTTACAACCTATACAGATGTGACAGAGTGAACAGGCAAAAGGGGGGGGTTGGCCTGTACATTGCAGAGTCACTTGTTTGCACAGAACTGCTAAATGCCTCAAATGATGTAGTGGAAGTTTTAGCAGTAAAGGTCGAGAACCAAAACCTAGTCATTGTGATAGTCTACAAGCCTCCGGATGCAACATCCCAGCAATTCCAGGAACAGCTGTTAAAAATTGACCACTGTCTGGAAAACCTTCCAGCTCCTTCACCCAACATCTTGCTCCTGGGGGATTTCAACTTAAGGCACCTAAAATGGAGGAATATAGCAAATAATATTGTTGCAGTAATAACACCAGGAGGCAGCTCTGATGAAAACTCACACTCACGCGAGCTTTTAAATCTCTGCACAAAATTCAATTTAAACCAGCAAATAATAGAGCCTACTAGACTGGAGAATACACTAGACCTCATCTTCACTAACAATGATGATCTGATAAGAAATATCACCATATCAAAAACAATATACTCAGATCACAACATAATTGAGGTTCAGTCATGTATGCGCGGAGCCCCAGACCGCCATAATGAGATTAGTCACGAGGGAGCATTCACCAAATTCAACTTCAATAACAAAAACATAAAGTGGGACCAAGTAAACCAAGTCCTAACCGATATAAGCTGGGAAGATATACTAAGCAACACAGACCCCAACTTATGCCTAGAACAGATTAACTCGGTGGCACTCGATGTATGCACAAGGCTTATTCCTCTAAGAAAAAGGAGGAGTAGATGTAAAACAGAAAGAGACAGGCGCTCCCTTTACAGGCGACGGAAAAGAATAACAGAGCGGCTAAAAGAGGTCAATATATCTGAAATGCGTAGGGAGACACTGGTCAGAGAAATAGCAAGCATCGAACTTAAGCTAAAAGAATCCTTTAGGAGTCAGGAATCGCGGGAAGAACTAAAAGCCATAAATGAAATCGAAAGAAACCCAAAGTATTTCTTCTCCTATGCCAAATCAAAATCGAGAACAACGTCCAGTATTGGGCCCCTACTTAAACAAGATGGGTCCTACACAGATGACAGCAAGGAAATGAGTGAGCTACTCAAGTCCCAATATGACTCAGTTTTTAGCAAGCCGCTAACCAGACTGAGAGTCGAAGATCAAAATGAATTTTTTATGAGAGAGCCACAAAATTTGACTAACACAAGCCTATCCGATGTTATCCTGACGCCAAATGACTTCGAACAGGCGATAAATGACATGCCCATGCACTCTGCCCCAGGGCCAGACTCATGGAACTCTGTGTTCATCAAGAACTGCAAGAAGCCCCTATCACGAGCCTTTTCCATCCTATGGAGAGGGAGCATGGACACGGGGGTCGTCCCACAGTTACTAAAAACAACAGACATAGCCCCACTCCACAAAGGGGGCAGTAAAGCAACAGCAAAGAACTACAGACCAATAGCACTAACATCCCATATCATAAAAATCTTTGAAAGGGTCCTAAGAAGCAAGATCACCACGCATCTAGAAACCCATCAGTTACACAACCCAGGGCAACATGGGTTTAGAACAGGTCGCTCCTGTCTGTCTCAACTATTGGACCACTACGACAAGGTCCTAAATGCACTAGAAGACAAAAAGAATGCAGATGTAATATATACAGACTTTGCAAAAGCCTTCGACAAGTGTGACCATGGCGTAATAGCGCACAAAATGCGTGCTAAAGGAATAACAGGAAAAGTCGGTCGATGGATCTATAATTTCCTCACTAACAGAACACAGAGAGTAGTCGTCAACAGAGTAAAGTCCGAGGCAGCTACGGTGAAAAGCTCTGTTCCACAAGGCACAGTACTCGCTCCCATCTTGTTCCTCATCCTTATATCCGACATAGACAAGGATGTCAGCCACAGCACCGTGTCTTCCTTTGCAGATGACACCCGAATCTGCATGACAGTGTCTTCCATTGCAGACACTGCAAAGCTCCAGGCAGACATCAACCAAATCTTTCAGTGGGCTGCAGAAAACAATATGAAGTTCAACGATGAGAAATTTCAATTACTCAGATATGGTAAACATGAGGAAATTAAATCTTCATCAGAGTACAAAACAAATTCTGGCCACAAAATAGAGCGAAACACCAACGTCAAAGACCTGGGAGTGATCATGTCGGAGGATCTCACCTTCAAGGACCATAACATTGTATCAATCGCATCTGCTAGAAAAATGACAGGATGGATAATGAGAACCTTCAAAACTAGGGAGGCCAAGCCCATGATGACACTCTTCAGGTCACTTGTTCTATCTAGGCTGGAATATTGCTGCACACTGACAGCACCTTTCAAGGCAGGTGAAATTGCCGACCTAGAAAATGTACAGAGAACTTTCACGGCGCGCATAACGGAGATAAAACACCTCAATTATTGGGAGCGCTTGAGGTTCCTAAACCTGTATTCCCTGGAACGCAGGAGGGAAAGATACATGATTATATACACCTGGAAAATCCTAGAGGGACTAGTACCGAACTTGCACACGAAAATCACTCACTACGAAAGCAAAAGACTTGGCAGACGATGCACCATCCCCCCAATGAAAAGCAGGGGTGTCACTAGCACGTTAAGAGACCATACAATAAGTGTCAGGGGCCCGAGACTGTTCAACTGCCTCCCAGCACACATAAGGGGGATTACCAACAGACCCCTGGCAGTCTTCAAGCTGGCACTGGACAAGCACCTAAAGTCAGTTCCTGACCAGCCGGGCTGTGGCTCGTACGTTGGTTTGCGTGCAGCCAGCAGCAACAGCCTGGTTGATCAGGCTCTGATCCACCAGGAGGCCTGGTCTCAGACCGGGCCGCGGGGGCGTTGACCCCCGGAACTCTCTCCAGGTAAACTCCAGGTAAACTCTATTGTTATATTTTAATTATTTATGTACTGTATATAATGTATACATGGTAGTGAACTGTATTGTAAATTTTACATCGCATACAGTATCATATGTTACTGTTATCTTCATGTATTGTCGACACAGTGGAATGCGAGAATACCACTGGTAGTGTCATCCTGCCAGAATGTAGTACAGTGGACCCCCGGTATTCGATGGCATCGGTATTCGATGCATTTTAAGGCAAAAATTTTGCCTCGGTATCCGATTGAAAACCCGGTATTCGATACGATTCATACGAGACCTGTCCACGTGTGGCCTGAACTGCCCCTTGTGTGCCAGTTTTTACAAGCCAGCCAGTGTGCGCGCATCTAAGGATACATTCGGTACATTCCATATTATCCATATTATCACTGTTTTTGGTGCTTGTTTCTGCAAAATAAGTCACCATGGGCCCCAAGAAAGCTTCTAGTGCCAACCCTGTGGTAAAAAGGGTGAGAATTAGTATGGAAATTAAGAAAGATTTTGAAGGGTTTGGGGCTAACCCTGAGAAGCCTATGCCAGTTGTGGAATCCATTGTGCCTACTTCAAAAATTAAGGAAATGTGTACACAGTGGGTTGAAGTGCAAACCTTTATGGATAAAAATCACCCTAACACAGCTATTGCAAGCCATGCTGGTGACTATTACAATGACAATGTTGTGGCCCATTTTAGACAAATCGTAAAGGAACGGGAGGTACAGAGCTCTATGGATAGATTTGTTGTGCGACAGAGGTCCAGTGACTCTCAAGCTGGTCCTAGTGGCATTAAAAGAAGAAGGGAAGTAACCCCGGAAAAGGACTTGCTACCTCAAGTCCTAATGGAAGGGGATTCCCCTTCTAAACACTAACACCATCCACGCTCTACCCTCCTCCCATCCCATCAATCAACACCAGATCTTCAATAAAGGTAAGTGTCATGTAACTGTGCATGTCTTCTTCAGTTTGTGTGTATTAAAATTAATATTTCATGTGGTAAAAAAAATTCTTTTTCATACTTTTGGGTGTCTTGCACGGATTAATTTGATTTCCATTATTTCTTATGGGGAAAATTGATTCGCTTTTTGATATTTTCGGTATTCGATGAGCTCTCAGGAACGGATTAATATCGAATACCGGGGGTCCACTGTATAACCTATACCCTAAGTAAAGAGAAACAACTCTGGAACATGTGTAATACGTATTCGGCTGGCTGGCCGGGTGGGTGGCCTGGTGGGTGGCCTGGTGAGTGGCCTGGTGGGTGGCCTGGTGGGTGGCCTGGTGGGTGGGTGGCTGGCTGGGTGGGTGGGTGGCTGGGTGGGTGGCCAATGGCCGGGTGGGTGGGTTTTTGGCCGGGTGGATGGGTGGGTGGGTGGCTGGTTGGCTGACTGAATGTGGCTGTCTCTCTCTGTATCTCTCTCTCTCTCTCTGTATCTCTCTCTCTGTATCTCTCTCTGTATCTCTCTCTCTGTATCTCACAAGTACACGTAAGTGAAGTTATCATACATAGTATAAATTACCTAGGATAACCCAAAAAATCCAGACAGTGCTATACAGTGGATCTGTGCTCAAGTGCCCTAAATTAATAATAATATTAATAATAATAATTATTATTATTATTATAATACATATGTACTAATAATATTATTATTATTAATATGTTGTGTGAGACAAGGTAGGAATAGATCCATCTAATTTTTCAAAGATTTTAGAGAGCAGTGGTAAGTTAGATATTGGTCTATAGTTATTCAAGTCAGCTTGGTCACCTCCTTTGTGGATCAGAGTGACCCTCGCTATTTTGAAGATTGCTGGGAAGGTAGATGATTCAATGGATTTGTTAAAGAGCATTGCAATAATTGGAGACAATACTTGAGAAGCTTTTTTGTACATAAATGCAGGCAAGTTGTTTATGTCTCCTGCCTTGCTTTTAAGGGTGTTTATGATGAGCATAACTTCTATGGGGTTGGTTGGAGCTAGGAATAGCATATTTGAGTAGGTACCTATGAGGTAGTCTGATGGATGGGTGTTTGCGCTTGGTATTTTGTTCGCTAGATTTTTTCCTATGGTGGAGAAGAAAACACTGAGTCTGTTCACTGTTTCTGTTGGAGTGAGTTGGGGGTCGTCTGATTTTGTTAGTTTGATTGTTTTGATTTTGGATAACTTTTTAGTTCCAAGAATTTCAGATAGTTTTTTCCAGGTTTTTTTCCATATCACCTTTGATGTTATGTAATCTACTTTCATAATAACATTTTTTAGATCTTCTTATCAGGCTGGTAAGTGCTGAAGAATAACATTTAGACTGTTCTCTAGTTATTTGACCCATTCTATACTGTTTTTCATATTTGTGTTTTGTGTTAATGGATTTGAGGATGCTTGGTGTTAGCCAGGGATTATTCAGTCTCTTAGATTTAGATTTTAGATTTTGCCACCGAAGTGGCTAGTTTATTGTGCACCCCATATCCATCCTGTGGACGGTAGTGCAAGAGCATATGGATACACAAAAGGCCTAGGCCCCAAAGGGTTAACAGGAATACATATGGATTTATATCTACATATCTATAGTTCACTTATCTGTTACAAGCAAATTTAGGAAATTTGCTTAGTATATCTGGTATCTTATTTTCATCTTGACATGTCAAATAGGTTATTATACTGTCTGTCTCTGTATTCCTCAATAAGTGGACAATTAAGCACACAGTCTTCAAGAGAGTGACCATATGTCTGATTACATAATTTACATTTAGTTTGATCATCATCTGTGTGTCTCCCAAACTGCCAGAAGTATTTGTAACCAAGCCTAAGCCTGGCCACTACAACATCAGTCAGTGTTCACATTGCACGTTGCTCCATAAACATACTTATCTACGTTCATGTTATCATAGTGGGTTATAGATCTACTCAGGCTTCTAACTGCATTCCTATAACAATCATTTTCATTATTTACTTCTCTCCTAATATTATTCCTAATGCTAGACACAGTTATACCAAAGTTATATTCTACGTTCTCCTTCTCGATACTCTTCTTGGCTAACATATCAACTTTATCATGAAGGAGTAATCCAATGTGTGATGGGATCCATAGCAATTGTACATTAATTCCTTTGTCCCTAATTTTTGAGCATCTATACCTGGCTTCCCCAATGAGCATGTTGTTGGAGTCATTATATGAGCCAAGAGCCTTCAATGATGACATAGAATCAGTAATGATGATAGAGTCAAGCTCAGTGTCATAGGTTAGCTTTAGCGCCACTAGGATTGCAAACAATTCAGTTTGCAGTGATCTGTTTAGTTTTTTGGGGCAATGTTTGTTACAGAGGCTTTGGGCTTTTTTCAAAAAATTATTTATACATTCATTCATATCTGTATATCATTTTGCCAATCGATGTTATTCAGAGCTGCTATGAAGTTGTCTCGTTATGTAGTCTGAAGGTTACTCTAGTAATATCTTGTGGCAGTTTGCCCAGATTACTTATGAGAAAGGTAGGGCAGTGGTCTGTAGTGTTGTTTGTGATTATACCATCAATCAAGATGTGTTCAGTCTATCAATCAAGATGTGTTCAGACCATCAATCAAGATGTGTTCAGACCATCAATCAAGATGTGTTTAGTCTATCAATCAAGATGTGTTCAGACCATCAATCAAGATGTGTTCAGACCATCAATCAAGATGTGTTTAGTCTATCAATCAAGATGTGTTTAGTCTATCAATCAAGATGTGTTCAGACCATCAATCAAGATGTGTTCAGACCATCAATCAAGATGTGTTTAGTCTATCAATCAAGATGTGTTCAGACCATCAATCAAGATGTGTTTAGTCTATCAATCAAGATGTGTTCAGACCATCAATCAAGATGTGTTCAGACCATCAATCAAGATGTGTTTAGTCTATCAATCAAGATGTGTTCAGACCATCAATCAAGATGTGTTCAGACCATCAATCAAGATGTGTTTAGTCTATCAATCAAGATGTGTTCAGACCATCAATCAAGATGTGTTCAGACCATCAATCAAGATGTGTTCAGACCATCAATCAAGATGTGTTCAGACCATCAATCAAGATGTGTTCAGACCATCAATCAAGATGTGTTCAGACCATCAATCAAGACTGATTGACTGAACACACTAACTCCAGGCTGAGGGACTGATCACCCAACATTTCCCTGCATTAACTGAAGAACTCACTGGCTGCCAAAATACTTCACAATTGTCTCATTTATCAAAAACATCAAATTACCCGCACATCGTCACATCACAACCATCCTAAAGCAAACAATTTTATTATCGTCTTTAAAGGCATTTTTTTCTTGGGATGTTCCTTGATACTGGCGAGAGGCTTGATCCGAGGAATTAGACCTACTCTCCCCTTCCTTGGATCAAAAGCCTACCATTCCAGCAGGTGCTATCACCCCCTAGAGAATTAACTTCCACCAATAATAATAAATAATAAGAAGTTGCAGATTCCCTAAATAACACTCAATATTATTATTATTATTATTATTATTATTATTATTATTATTATCCTTAAAGGGGAAGCGTTAAACTCGTACGGGTTATACAGCGCCTGGGTAATATTAGGATATCAGGCTTATTCCAAGGAATTATAAGCTAGATCCAGTTCCCTGGATCAAGAGTTACAGCTCCCCAGAGAAAAAATAATAATAATTCCGCTTAACTACCAACACCCAAAAATCTTTCAACACAAACCTATCAGGACACACCTCTTATATACCACTTTCCGCAGTAATTCAAGTATTATCACTCGCTTATCTTCATCAACATCAACCATTGATACACAAACAACAATGTGCAACACATATAATAAACTTACAATCTCTCTCTGTGCCATATTTCCTTGTATATTATATCTGGAGAGATCATCACAGCGACCAACTGCGCAGCCAGAGTTCTCTTGCTTGGTCTGTAAGGTCCTTCCACGACTCATACCTTGGTCTGTAAGGTCATCCCATGACTCATACCTTGGTCTGTAAGGTCCTTCCACGACTCATACCTTTGTCTGTAAGGTCATCCTATGACTCATACCTTGGTCTGTAAGGTCCTCCCACGACTCATACCTTGGTCTGTAAGGTCATCCCATGACTCATACCTTGGCCTGTAAGGTCCTCTCACGACTCATACCATGGTCTGTAAGGTCCTTCCACGACTCATACCTTGGTCTGTAAGGTCATCCCATGACTCATACCTTGGTCTGTAAGGTCCTCCCACGACTCATACCTTGGTCTGTAAGGTCTTTCCACGACTCATACCTTGGTCTGTAAGGTCATCCCATGACTCATACCTTGGTCTGTAAGGTCATCCCATGACTCATACCATGGTCTGTAAGGTCCTCCCACGACTCATACCTTGGACTGTAAGGTCATCCCATGACTCATACCATGGTCTGTAAGGTCCTCCCACGACTCATACCTTGGTCTGTAAGGTCATCCCATGTCTCATACCATGGTCTGTAAGGTCCTCCCACGACTCATACCTTGGTATGTAAGATCATCCCACGACTCATACCTTGGTATGTAAGGTCATCCCACGACTTATACCTTGGTCTGTAAGGTCCTCCCACGACTCATACCTTGGTCTGTAAGGTCCTCCCACGACTCATACCTTGGTCTGTAAGGTCCTCCCACACTTATACCTTGGTAAATAAGGTCCTCCCACACTTATACCTTGGTAAGTAAGGTCCTCTGACGACTTATACCTTGGTAAGGTCCTCTGACGACTTATACCTTGGTAAGGTCCCCTGACGACTTATGCCTTGGTAAGTAAGGTCCTCTGACGACTTATACCTTGGTAAGTAAGGTCCCCTGACGACTTATACCTTGTTAAGTAAGGTCCCCTGACGACTTATACCTTGGTAAGTAAGGTCCCCTGACGATTTACACCTTGGTAAGGTCCCCTGACGACTTATACCTTGGTAAGGTCCTCTGGCGACTTATGCCTTGGTAAGTAAGGTCCCCTGACGACTTATATCTTGGTAAGAGCCTCTGACGACTTATGCCTTGGTAAGTAAGGTCCTCTGACAACTTATACCTTGGTAAGGTCCTCTGACGACTTATACCTTGGTAGGGTCCCATGATGACTTATGCCTTGGTAAGTAAGGTCCTCTGACGACTTATACCTTGGTAAGTAAGGTCCCCTGACGACTAATACCTTGGTAAGAAAGGTCCCCTGACGACTTATACCTTGGTAAGTAAGGTCCCCTGACGATTTATACCTTGGTAAGGTCCCCTGACGACTTATACCTTGGTAAGGTCCTCTGGCGACTTATACCTTGGTAAGGTCCTCTGACGACTTATGCTTTGGTAAGTAAAGTCCTCTGACGACTGATACCTTGGTAAGTAATGTCCCCTGATGACTTTTACCTTGGTAAGTAAGGTCCCCTGACTACTTATACCTTGGTAAGTAAGGTCCTCTGACTACTTATACCTTGGTAAGTAATGTCCCCTGACGACTTATACCTTGGTAAGGTCCTCTGACAACTTATGCCTTGGTAAGTAAGGTCCTCTGACGACTTATACCTTGGTAAGGTTCCCTGACGACTTATACCTTGGTAAGTAATGTCCCCTGACGATTTTTCCTTGGTAAGTAAGGTCCTCTGACGACTTATACCTTGGTAAGGTCCTCTGACGACTTATACATTGGTAAGGTTCTATGACGACTTATGCCTTGGTAAGTAAGGTTAGTTAGTTAGTTTAATATGTTTATTATGCACCCCATACCCATCCTGTGGGCGGTAGTCAAAAGATTACAGAGGTACATAAGATAAGATAAGATAAGATAAGATTTCGTTCGGATTTTTAACCCCGGAGGGTTAGCCACCCAGGATAACCCAAGAAAGTCAGTGCGTCATCGAGGACTGTCTAACTTATTTCCATTGGGGTCCTTAATCTTGTCCCCCAGGATGCGACCCACACCAGTCGACTAACACCCAGGTACCTATTTGCTGCTAGGTGAACAGGACAACAGGTGTAAGGAAACGTGTCGAAATGTTTACACCCGCCGGGAATCGAACCCGGGCCCTCCGTGTGTGAAGCGGGAGCTTTAGCCACCAGGCCACCGGGCCACATAATGGGTCCAGGGACTGGTCCTCAAAGTTTTGATAGCTGAGCAAGTTACAGAGGTAATGAATTCACAATTTACAAAGGTAATGAACTCACAATTTACAAAGGTAATGAACTCCAGGTAGGTCTAGTCACAATCATGACAAGTTACAAAGGTATTTACAGATTACAGAGGTACACAATGGGTCCAGGGACCGGGCTCCAAAGTTTTGATGGCTGAACTAGGTACAAGGTAATGAACTCACAAGTTACGAAGGTAATGAACTCACAAGTTACAAAGGTAATGAATACTGTAAGAATGGTTACTTACGTTTATACATGGCTGCAATCATGAACAAATTTTAGAGTAATGAGCAATTCACACTTCCTCTGACGACTTATACCTTGGTAAGTAAGGTCCCCTGACGACTTATACCTTGGTAAGTAAGGTCCCCTGACGACTTGTACCTTGGTAAGGTCCTCTGACGATTTATACCTTGGTAAGGTCCTCTGACGACTTATACCTTGGTAAGGTCCTCTGACGACTTATACCTTGGTAAGTAAGGTCCCCTTGACGACTTATACCTTGGTAAGTAAGGTCCCCTGACGATTTATACCTTGGTAAGGTCCCATGACGACTTATACCTTGGTAAGGTCCTCTGACAACTTATACCTTGGTAAGGTCCTCTGACGACTTATGCCTTGGTAAGTAAAGTCCTCTGACGACTTATACCTTGGTAAGTAATGTCCCCTGACGACTTTTACCTTGGTAAGTAAGGTCCCCTGACTACATATACCTTGGTAAGTAATGTCCCCTGACGACTTTTACCTTGGTAAGTAAGGTCCCCTGACGACTTATATCTTGGTAAGTAAGATTCTCTGACGACTTATGCCTTGGTAAGTAAGGTCCCCTGACGACTTATACCTTGGTAAGTAAGGTCCCATGACGACTTATACCTTGGTATGTAAGGTCCCCTGACGACTTATACCTTGGTAAGTAAGGTCCCCTGACGACTTATAGCTTGGTAAGTAAGTTCCTCTGAGGACTTATACCTTGGTAAGATCCTCTGACGACTTATACCTTGGTAAGGTCCCCTGACGACTTATACCTTGGTAAGTAAGGTCCCATGACGACTTATACCTTGGTAAGTAAGGTCCCCTGACGACTTATACCTTGGTAAGGTCCTCTGACGACTTATACCTTACACCAATACATAAAGGCGGTGACCCTGCAGATGTAAACAACTATAGGCCAATATCAAACTTACCGTTGCTATCCAATATCTTCGAGAAACTCGTGCACAGAAGACTGTATTCATTTATAACGTCACAAAACATACTCAACCCCTGCCAATTTGGATTCAGGAAAAAATAAAAGCACTAATGATGCAATTGTAAAAATGTTAGATCTGTTTTACACAGCATTGGCTCAGGATGGGTATGGGGTGCATAATAAACATATTAAACTAACTAACACAGCATTGGAAAATAAGGAATATCCGTTATTAATTTTTATTGACCTAAGAAAAGCTTTTGACACAGTAGACCACGGCATTCTACTCCACAAACTTGACCATCATGATATAAGAGGCCATGCGCTTGCATATTTCAAATCCTACCTTACAAATAGGTATCAGTATGTCACCATTAAAGACACAGCATCATCAACACGGCCACTTGATACTGGAGTTCCGCAGGGAAGTGTCTTTGAACCCCTGCTCTTCTTCATTTACATCAATGATCTTCCAAACATATCCCAACACCTGAAACCCATTCTCTTTGCTGACGACACGACTTATGTCATCTCTCACCCTAATCTTGCCACCCTCAACACCATTGTTAATGAGGAGCTGCTCAAAATATCAACTAGGGTGACAGCCAACAAACTTACGCTTAACACTGACAAAACCTACTATATTATGTTTGGTAGCAGGGCAGGTGTTGCACAACTAAACATTGAGATCGACAGCACTCTAATTGCCAGACATAATGAGGGCAAAATCCTAGGCCTATACCTCGACAACAACCTGATTTCAGCACCCATATCCAACACATATCAAAAAAAGTATCCAAAACAGTTGGGATCTTCTCCAAGATACGATACTATGTGCCGCAAAATGCCCTTCTCACACTATGCCATTCACTCGTTTATCCATACCTCACCTCTGCTATCTGTGCTTGGGGATCAACTGCAGCAATACACCTAAAGCCAATAATAACTCAACAAAAAGCCGCAGTAAGAATAATCACTAAATCCCATCCCTGGAACCCCCCCCCACTCTTCATAGATCTAAACTTACTCCCTGTTCAGAACATCCACACTTACTACTGTGCAATCTACATATACAAGACCTTAAATTCCAATATTAACCTTGATCTAAAATGCTTTCTTGATAGTTGTGACAGGACCCACAAGCTTAACACCAGACACAAACATTTCTACGACATTCCCCGTGTCCGACTAAACCTTTACAAAATTTCTATGTATGTCAAAGGCTCTAAAATCTGGAACACCCTACCTGAAAACTCTAGAACTGCAGAAACATTCATCACCTTCAAAACTACCGTTAGAAAACATCTTATCTCCCTGATACACCCCGTCAACTAACTACATAAAAACCACCTGGTGGTTCACACTTACACTCACTCACCCATATGACTAGTATAAGCACAGAAATACGTATCTTAATCTTAAAATAATGATTCCTTACTAGTCACAAGTTTGCCTGTGATACTCCAATATAGAAACTATGTATTGTGCCAAAACAAAAGCATTCACATTGCTAAACTCACAAACTAGTATTTAGTCAACTTACTCCACAATTTGTAATAATTTAGGGTTAAGAATTAAGTTAAGTTTGCCAGAAATGCCTAGCCATGCTAGGTATTCTAGTGGTCCCCTCTGTAATTAGTAATTTATTACATGTAAACCACCCAATAACCAAAATCTGTAAACCCCGCATTGTAATCCTTATAGTGAATAAACTTTGATTTTATACCTTGGTAAGGTCCTTTGACGACTTATGCCTTGGTAAGTACGGTCCTCTGACGACTTATACCTTGGTAGGTAAGGTCCCCTGACGACAATGGAAATAAGTCACTCTGTCTGACTGTTTTGGGTCATCCTAGGTTCGCTACACATATGCTGCTATGTATGATAATTCTATGTAACTGTATTTGTGTATACCTGAATAAACTTACTTACTTACACCCTTGTAAGGTCTACTGACGACTATAACCTGGTAAGGTCAATTGACAACTTATACCTTGGTAAGTAAGGTCCACTCACTACTTATACCTTGGTAAGGTCGACTGACGACTTACACCCTAGTAAGGTCCACTGACTATTTGTAACCTGGTAAGGTCCATTGACAACTTATACCTTGGTGAGAAAGATCCACTGACGACTTATACCTTGGTAAGTAAGGTCCACTGACGACTTACACCCTGGTAAAATCCTCTGACGACTTATACCTTAGTAAGGTCCACTGGCGAATTAAGTTTTCGTTAGTAATGTCCACTGATGACGTATACCTTGGTAAGTAGGTCTGATAACTTACACCCTGGTAAGTAAAGTCCACTGATGACTTACACCCTGGTAAGTAAAGTAAGGTCCACTGACGATTTACACCCTGGTAAGTAAAATAAGGTCCACTGACGACTTACACCCTGGTAAGTAAAGTAAGGTCCACTGACGACTTACACCCTGGTAAGTAAAGTAAGGTTCACTGATGACTTACACCCTGGTAAGTAAAGTAAGGTCCACTGACGACTTACACCCTGGTAAGTAAGTAAGGTCCACTGACGACTTACACCCTGGTAAGTAAAGTAAGGTCCACTGACGACTTACACCCTGGTAAGTAAAGTAAGGTCCACTGACGACTTACACCCTGGTAAGTAAAGTAAGGTCTACTGATGACTTATACTCTAGTAAGCTGACAGCTTATACCTTAGTGAACACTGCTTATCAAGTTAAGTAAGAGAGTGAAGTAAGCAATTTAAATAAGTATAGTAAGTTTATTTAAGTAGAAGTACACATAAGTATAATTATCACACCTAGTAAAATATGTGTAGATTACCTACGATAAGCCGATAAAAAGCCGAAGTGACTTAGTTCCATTGTGGTCCTGTGTACAGCACAAATATTTTACACAACCCTCACATAGGAGAAAGGCTAGTTTAGTTTAATATGTTTATTATGCACCCCATACCCATCCTGTGGGCGGTAGTCACCACATACCCATCCTGTGGGCGGTAGTCACCACATACCCATCCTGTGGGCGGTAGTCAAAAGATTACAGAGGTACATAATTGGTCCAGGGACTGGACTCCAAAGTTTTGATAGCTGAGCAAGTTACAGAGGTAATGAACTCACAATTTACAAAGGTAATGAACTCACAATTTATTTATTTATTTATTTATTTATTTATTAACAATTTGAGCACACATACAGAGGTACAAAAAAATACAGATAAGAGCAGCATGCCAAAGCCACTTATACTATGCATAGCATTACGGGCTGGCTTAAAATTAACTTAAGATTAACTAAGCAATGATGAAATCAGTGATAAAACATTAATGTAAACAGATTACTATAAAGCACAAGTGAGTATTACAAAGACAGGTCATATGGTTGCATGCATTGTTGTACATTCAGTAGAATGGAGTATTCTGTTAGGTAGTGTATTTAAAAAATAATAAATTTAGATTGGGTTTTAGGTTTAGCATTTGTGTGATATAATTGTGAGAAACATTTAAGATATACAATTTATAAGGTTCAGTTATTCAAAGGTAATGAACTCCAGGTAGGTCTGGTCACAATCATGACAAGTTACAAAGGTATTTACAGATTACAGAGGTACGTAATGGGTCCAGGGACTGGGCCCCCAAAGTTTTGATAGCTGAACTAGGTACAAAGGTAATGAGCTCACAAGTTACAAAGGTAATGAATTCTGTAAGAATGGTTACTTACGTTTATACATGGCTACAATCATGAACAAATTATAGTGTAATGAGCAATTCACACTTCCACACCCGGTCACAACTATAATGAGTTATTGGTGCAAATATTAATTGTGAAAGCCTAATGACGACTTTTCGGTCCGTCTTGGACCATGAACTAGTCACACAGACCCGTGAAGGGAAGGAAGCCAGTATATATACACAAGAGGGGATGGGAAGTCGGGAGAGTCAGAGGAAGTAGCAAGTGTCCTGTTTGGTAACATTCTTGCGTCACACAATTGAGTGTCCGTGGTTAAGATGAGACTTTGTTCCGATTTTTAACCCCGGAGGGTTAGCCAATCAGGTTAACTCAAGAAAGGCAGTGCATAATCGAAGGACTGTCTGTCTGTCTTATTTCCAATGGGGTCCTCAATCTTATCCCCAGGATGCGACCCACACCAGTCGACTAACCCCCAGGTACCTACTTGCTAGGTGAACAGGGCAACAGGTATAAGGAAAAGCGTCGAAATGTTTCCACCCAGCCGGGAATCGAATCCGGGCCCACAGCGTGTGAAGCGAAAACTTTGCCAGCCAGGCCACAGGGCTGCCGGGTGGAAATGTTGGGATATAACTTTGGTATAACTGTGTCTAGCATTAGGAATAATATTAGGAGAGAAGTAAATAATGAAAACGATTGTTATAGGAATGCAATTAGAAGTCTGAGTAGATCTATAACCCACTATGATAACATGAACGTAGATAAGTATGTTTATGGAGCAACATGCAATGTGAACACTGACTGATGTTGTAGTGGCCAGGTGTGAGGGAAAAGTTCAATAGATAGGAGTAGCGAGGGAGTATATAGTAACAATAGTTTCATTGTCGGCTACTAGTTAAGGTAGGGTAAGTCAAGCTCCCGCCCTTTCTTCCCCCTCCCCGAAAGTGATAGTTTCATTGCCGGCTACTAGTTAAGGTAGGGTAAGTCAAGCTCCCGCCCTTTCTTCCCCCTCCCCGAAAGTGATAGTTTCATTGCCGGCTACTAGTTAAGGTAGGGTAAGTCAAGCTCCCGTTTTTCCCGCCTTTTTTCCCCCTCCCTGAAAGTGATAGTTTGACTGCCGGCTGCTTGTTAAGGTAGGGTCAGTCTAGCTCCCGCTATCCCTTCCCCTCCCTCTTCCCTCCCCCCCGAAAGGTGACGTGTGGGGCTCTGCTCAAACAGTAAATCACTCGACTCACAGCTCCCAACACTACTGTAAGTACATGCCTGCCTTGTATTCTAGTGGATTTATTGGTTAAAAGCTTCACTTTTGACCAATAATAAACTTAGTCCTTTCAGTCTTGCTCTAGGTTGACTGTTGTAATAATCACCACGTCTTTTGAGTATTGCAGTTAGGCCTGAGTGGTTGAGGGGAGAGGACGTGTGTGTTGAGTGAGGTCCTAGGCCTTCTATATCAGAACTGCTTATCTCACCCGACTGATAACTCATCATGCAACAAATATCGTTGGAGCGCAGCTGAATTGCTGCTGGAACTCTTATGTGTGAACTGTGACCAGTGATATACCTAGTGAAACACAAACGTTGATTTGAAGTGGCTGTAGGAGGCCTTCCTTCACTCCCCCTCGCCTGTCTCCCCTCCTTCCTCGATTTGGAACTCAGCCATTCGCCTCTATTTACTTATGGTCTAGAGGCGGTTTTTGCCAGACCACGTAACTGCTTGAGTGCCTGTGTCAGTCCTCTGTGCCGCACTCCATTCATCTTACGAATATGTCTCCTGTGTGCCTACCTGCCTGCTACAATCAAATATCCAAGTGGTTGACACGGGCTTAGCAAGCACATTCAAGCAAGCTTGAAAGCAGCACTCCAAGCTAGCCAGGACAAGCTAAGGCAGCCTGCAGTTACAGCTCCTGACTCCCAGCATGTCTACGTATACGTTCTACAGTGCTGCTGGCATACCAGTGTTTCCTGTAGTGGCTTAGTTAAAAACAATTTAACGAGCATTGCAGTACTAACTTTTTAAGTGGGACATACCAGAGGTTCACCTATAAACATAGTAAGTTTGTGCTAAGTGCATTCACCACAGAACAGCATTCTTCTGTCATACGTGTGCTAGAAGTGTTAAGTGCTGCAGGTTTGTTGTAACTATTTGCACGAGTGGATTTCACTGACTTAGGACATTGTGCTACCATCAGTACCTACGTAGGCTTAAAATGAGTGAGGAATGTCTGGCCTGCTGGGTGACCTTGAAAATGGCACTATAAGACCCGCATGCCACTTACACCCATACTGCGTATGTCTAGTGAGGTGAATGTCCCTTCCTCGACTTTCCTATTCACCGGTATCCCTTAGCTCGTCGCCATTATCTACATATGGGATAAGGGCGAGTTTAGCCGATCCAGGATAAACAGCACTCCAAGCCAGCCAGTGAAGGCCAAGTTACATGCAGTTACATCTGTTCTGAATCCCAGAATGCCTTTGTGAACGTTCTACAGTGTTCCGGCCGTACCTTCGGTGTTGTGAGAACTCTTGTGTGTGAGTTGTGACTGGGGATATACCTAGTGAAACACTGGAATTAGTTTTCCGTTTTGAAAGGCTAGTACCTGGTAACTCCTTTGGAGACGGCTTTTTAACTGTAACAAGCCAGAGGTTCATCTATAAACATATTAAGTTTGTGCTGATTTGTTTGTCCACAGTGAAAATTTGTCTGTCATTCCTAGACACGTGTGCTAGCTGTGTTAAGTGCTGTGGGTTTGGAGTAATTAACGAGTAGTGCAATATTGGTAACTCTCGAGACGACTGTGGCCCCGTGAATGACCTTGAAAATCGCACTGCGACCCTCAGGCCACTACACCCATATTGCCTGTGTCTAGCGAGGTGAATATCCCTTCCTTGTCCCTTCTATTCTCCGGTATCCTTTAGCCCATCGCCAGTGTGAAACTCCTGTCAGCTATGAGTATAGCTGATGGTGTTGACGTAGATGATGGTGAAGGCAGATTTGAAACATATTTTAGTAAACAGGCTCGGAAAAAAGAACGAGGCTTCCAGAGAAAGCTTGCTGAAAGCAATACAGTGGGCGCACACCCTCCCAAAGCTGTCAGGTTAGATTTCCCTAAGAACACTGATCAAGAGACCAAGTGTAACTGGTTTTTCGAAGCTAGTACAGACAACCTAGAGAAAACGATCAAGTTTGTCCACGATGAGGATAACTACGTCTTTGTGCCTAATGAATCAGCATTTATAGACAAACTTCTCACTCGCGAATATGCCAACATCAAACTCCGAGCAGCCCCACCAAGGGCACATATGCAACTCTTGGGTATCTTTATTGAGGAAACGTTTCGCCACACAGTGGCTTCATCAGTCCATACGAAGGAGAAACTTGAAGAACAGGAGGAGAATGAGGTAATCAGTCCCTCAACCTTGAGTCGATGTGTTCAGTCCATCAATCTTGAATAGAATACAGCATATCAGCAGAGAAGCAGCTTATAAACCGTATGGCAGGAGAGGTGCAGCAGTCTTAGGTCGTGTTACATTTGTTCAATGTGGAAGTAGGTCGTGCCTAAAAATTAGGCAAGCGAAGAATTCCTAAGTATTAAGATCCCAAGAAGTTGCAGTGTCTGACAGATTTGTAGATGAATGGTTCAGAGAACCGACATGTTGATAAATTAGACACATATGCAACTCTTGGGTATCTTTATTGAGGAAACGTTTCGCCACACAGTGGCTTCATCAGTCCATACGAAGGAGAAACTTGAAGAACAGGAGGAGAATGAGGTAATCAGTCCCTCAACCTTGAGTCGATGTGTTCAGTCCATCAATCTTGAATAGAATACGGCATAACAGCGGAGAAGCAGCTTATAAACCGTATGGCATCGACTCAAGGTTGAGGGACTGATTACCTCATTCTCCTCCTGTTCTTCAAGTTTCTCCTTCGTATGGACTGATGAAGCCACTGTGTGGCGAAACGTTTCCTCAATAAAGATACCCAAGAGTTGCATATGTGTCTAATTTATCAACATGTCGGTTCTCTGAACCATTCATCTACAAAAGGCACATAAAGTGCTTATTGTCATCTATAACGTCAACAAGCACTTGAATCCTCAATATCTGGTGTCAGAGCAAGTTGCAAGCCCTCGTCGACTTTCCAACGGTCTGATATTAGCTGAGTGGACTGGCCAGGGGACTCTGCCACGCTATATTCACTCCCGCGCAGCCCTCAACAGACGCTATTACATTGTATTGTACAGACCTCCTCAACGTCGATGTTATAAGTGTCAACGCTGGGGCCACATTACCAGGAAATGCCCATCTAAGTCACACTGGTGTGCAGTGTGTGCCAATGCTCATCCTTCTGAACGGTGTTATGATATGATCAAACAGCAACAGACTGTTGCTAAACAATGTATCAATTGTAAGACCTCAGGAGTCACAGCAGCTCATACTGACTGCAGTGTGAGGGCTGATCGCATCGCAGCCAACTGCACTTCACCCTGTACCCCTCATTATGACCCCCCAGGACTACCAGGTACCTCGAGTCTGAATACTGGCTCATGCCTGCCCTCAGACAATGGGGTTGAGCACCTCACCTGGGGAGCACGTCAACAGACCCCCATCACGTCGGCTGTCAATACCAGCCTAAACATTAAAATGGTATAAAATACCGACAGGTTGTTAGGTAAGACACATATGCAACAGTTAGGTATCTTTATACGAAACGTTTCGCCTACACAGTAGGCTTCTTCAGTCGAGTACAGAAAAGTTGATAGAAGCAGAAGAGACTTGAAGACGATGTAATCAGTCCATCACCCTTAAAGTTTTGAGGTGGTCAGTCCCTCAGTCTGGAGAAGAGCATTGTTCCGAAGTCTGAAACAATATGAAGTTGAAGTGACAGGATGGAGCCTTATATAGCGCCAGGAGGTGAGACGTAGGTCACTAGTAGAACGCAGATGTTGGGAAGTCAGGTCCCTCTCAAATCCAGCCGTTCTCACTAACTATAACTTTGGTATAATTGTGAAAATGATGTATCTTGCTTATATTAGATCATTGGTTGATTATGCTGCGCCACTACTTGCTCTTGTGTCTGACTGGAAGCTTGGAGGGCTGGAAAAACTGCAGAACGAAGCAATGAGGATCATTTTAGGATGCCCTCGTACTGCCAAAATTTTAAATATGCAAAAAGAACTTGATATTCCAAGCATCAGAGATCGTGTTACTGAAAGAAATATCCTAATTGGGGTTAATATGCTCAGGCAAGCTCATTCAAACCCCTACACAGAAGCCCTCCAAACTTTCCTCAGCACTGGTGAACACTCCTCCAGATGGACCGAAAAAACTGGAACCGACCTCCGCATGAATCAGATACATGATCTATGTCAAGTAAGGCAACAGCGGCACTTCTCCGCTTAATGGAATATTACCCCATTCCAAACTACCATTCCTCCATTTCCCCCCAAACTACTTCTTAAATCACAACCAAAACTTCGCCTTGAAGCCAAACATGAGGCCTTAAGCTGTATTGATAACTTAGTCACATAGCACACACTCTCGCAAATTATTTACGCTGATGGTTCTGTTCACCAATCCACTGGTGCAGCTGGTAGTGCTGCTGTTGTCGTACAGAGTGATGGCTCTCTTAAAGAAATTGGAGCACGCATCAATAATTGGGCCTCTACCCTTCAGACAGAACTGTTTGCCATACTCCTTGCACTGAAATGCATCTATGTATCAAAGATTGACAGTTTAATTGTAACTGATTCTCTGTCATCCATAAATGCTCTCAACTCATTAAGCATAAATTGTGGCATGCTTGTGTCAGAAGCCAGACACAGGTATGGTAGGATTGTGGACAGTGGAGTCAGAGTGCACATGCTGTGGATTCCATCTCACATTGGTCTTCAGATGCATGATAGAACTGATAAATTGGCTAAGCTGTATGCTTTCAAAGAGGGAGTAGATTACAATCTTGGCTTGTCAGGTAGTAGTTTGAGAACAATAATACGAAAAGAACTTCAACTGAATTTTATGGACTTAAGGCTCAGGGAGATTGGCACCAGTGAGTCCATCTATCATCACTCTATCATGCAGGAGGAGCCACATGTCTATGGTGCATCCAACAAAATAAGCAGACTCTTGGATGTCACTACTGCCCGGCTCCGGCTGGGTTACAAGTATCTTTGGCAGGTTAAATCACCACCACCAGATGTAGACCAAACGAAATGTAAACTTTGCCAGATGGACTATTGTCACACCCTGCGTCATTATGTACTGGAGTGTGATAAAATTAATGAATTTAGAAACTCACTCAGAAATGTTCAAGAAATGGCAAAGTATTTTATCCACAGTGGTATATTGCAGACCATTCTGGAGAAATACCCTGACTTTGCTAGCTGTAAATAAAGCATTACCACATGTGTGCATGTGTGTGTGTGTGTGTGTGTGTGTGTGTGTGTTTGTGTTTGTGTGTGTGTGTGTGTGTGTGTGTGTGTGTGTGTGCATTCACCTAGTTGAGATTGCAGGGGTCGAGTCCAAGCTCCTGTGTGTTTACCTGGAGAGAGTTCCGGGGGTCAACGCCCCCGCGGCCCGGTCTGTGACCAGGCCTCCTGGTGGATCAGAGCCTGATCAACCAGGCTGTTGCTGCTGGCTGCACGCAAACCAACGTACGAGCCACAGCCCGGCTGATTGGGAACTGACTTTGGGTGCTTGTCCAGTGCTTGTGTGTGTGTGTGTGTGTGTGTGTGTGTGTGTGTTTGTGTGTGTGTTTGTGTGTGTGTGTGTGTGTGTGTATGAGTGGGTGTGTGTGTGTACTCACATATTTGCACTCACCTATTTGTGGTTGCAGGGGTCGAGTCTTAGCTCCTGGCCCCACCTCTTCACCGGTTGCTCTTCACCGGTATGAGTGTGTGTGCGTGTGTGTGGATGAGATTGTGTATGTGTGTGTGTGTGTGTGTGTGTGTGTGTGTGTGTGTGTGTGTGTGTGTGTGTGTTTATGTGTGTGTGTGTGTGTGTGTGTGTGTGAATTTGTATATGTGTGTGTGTGTGTGTGTGTGTGTGTGTGTGACTCAACAATCAATATTTGCACCAATAACTCACTACAGTTGTGACCGGGTGTGGAAGTGTGAATTGCTCATTACACTATAATTTGCTCATGATTGTAGCCATGTATAAACGTAAGTAACCATTCTTACAGTATTCATTACCTTTGTAACTTGTGAGTTCATTACCTTGTACCTAGTTCAGCCATCAAAACTTTGGGGCCCAGTCCCTGGACCCATTACGTACCTCTGTAATCTGTAAATACCTTTGTAACTTGTCATGATTGTGGCTAGACCTACCCGGAGTTCATTACCTTTGTAATTTGTGAGTTCATTACCTTTGTAAATTATGAATTCATTACCTCTGTAACTTGCTCAGCTATCAAAACTTTGGAGTCCAGTCCCTGGACCAATTATGTACCTCTGTAATCTTTTGACTACCGCCCACAGGATGGGTATGGGGTGCATAATAAACATATTAAATTAACTTTTGAGTATTGTACTTGCCATGGAGAGTGATTATTTAAGCAGTGGGTAACCTGTCTATCTTTTCAGCTTGGATGACAGTGAGGGTCACCTGTCAATCAACGAGAAGAACAGGAGACGGACTAACGTCCTGGAGACGTCCCATTTTGGATTTAATTACCTGTGCACCTGTATGAAATTGCAGGACGTAACCCCACATCATTGCAGCGGTAAAGAACCTGCTTTCCTGTCATCGGGATACTACTCACGGCGATAATCTGTGAAGAACTAGCCAGTGGTGGTCACCAACACCTGCGACCCCCCCCTCATCATCAGCAACGGCTACGATTTCAACAACAGTGTCACCAAAACCAGACACCCATATATATATTAGCGTTGAATTCAGTTATCATTTATATTTTTCATTTTTCATTTTCTTTAATGTAGGATTAATATTTCATATTTAAGTGTTTTATATTTTATATTTTCTATATAATAAAGTGTTTATGTTTGTCTGTTATTATTTCTTTTTCTATTCACTAATTTTCCTGAGGAGGAGCCAGCCTGGGTAATACTGTCTGAAGTTGTTACAGGGCTGAGTAAGCCTTCACAAGTGGCGACCTTGCCAGGATCAACTCTACTGAATCAAGATTCAACTCCATCTCGAATCTACCATTGGAACTTCAACGCCGCATACCACAGACGGTTACCACCAGCCATGAGTAATCATTCTCTATGGGAGGACTACAGTACAGGTATTTGAAAGATTTGGTGATTGCTATAGTCTCAATTTATTGTAAGTCAAGTCAGGCAGGATATAATATTTAATTCTGCCACCTAATTGTGTGTGAGCTTGAAACACTTTGGAGGATTAGACTCTAGGGACCCGAGATTTTCCAGTGACAACTTGTTTCATTGAGCTCTTTATTATATCAAGGGAACTGTCGTAGGACACTCTTGATTTGTTGGTGAGAAGATTGGATGGTCAAGTGACCCTATTCTACTTACTGTTTGCTCGGAGCCGGCATAGAACCCTTCGTTTTCATTAATACATATTGTTTAATTGAAGTAGGGATCGAGCCCTCTGATTTATTTCCAGTTTGAGCGGAGCAGGAATTGAACCCTCCGTTTTCTTTAATACCCGTTTCATTTCCCCTGATAGTTTAAGTTATTCTTGCATGTATGGATGAATACCAGTTTTGGATGAACACTGGAAGTAAGTTAGGAATAACAGGGAAAAATTTAGAATCTTTCATTAGTGCTAAGATCCAGGAAAGACTTGAAAGAGAGAGAATTGAGAAGAAAGACAGTTAGAAAGGGAAAGAGAAGAGAATAAGGAGAGAGAGAGAGAATCGAAAGAGAAGAGAAAAAGGAGAGAGAGAGAATTGAGAGAGAAATCAGAGAAAGACAGTTAGAAAGAGAGCGAGAAGACCAAAAAGAGCGTGATAGACTTGATCGTGAGGAAAGAGCTCGGGAACGTGAGGAACAAGCTAAGATACGTGAAGAACAAGTTAAATTAAGAGAACTTGAGGAAAGAGCAAAGGATAGAGAACACGAGTTAACAGAGAGAGAAAAGGATCACGAGCTCGAAAAATCTCGCCTTGAATTAGAGAATAAAAAGTTAACTTTTACACAACAACAATTAGAGGAAGGAGTAATTGAACATCATGCAGCTAGTGCACATATTCCAACACCTAATTTACCTCCCTTCACAGAAGGTGAAGACATAACTTCTTACATTATCAGGTTTGAAAATACTGCTACCCTCTGTGAATGGCCTGCTGACACCTGGGCTACCAGGTTAGGAATGTTATTTTCTGGTACAGCCTTAAATATCTATGCAACTTTGTCGCAGGATATCATATGTAATTATAACCTACTGAAAAAAGCAATCCTTAAAGCATATCAAAAAACCACTAATTCTTACAGGAAAGATTTCAGGTATGCCACCTTACAGCCTGGCCAGAACTTTCAACAGTTACAGGTAACACTCTTTCGTTTGTTCGACTTTTGGATAGAGAGTTCAGGAATTGATCACAGTTATGAATCTCTTCGAGACTTCATGGTTGCTGACCAGTTCCTGACAGCTCTTCCTCACCAGATACGAACATTCATTAGAGAACGTAACCTGATTAAAGCTGAGGAAGTTGCTGAGGCTGCTGACCTATATGCTGAGGCTCACAATTCCTATAAAGACCTAAAGGGATCGAACCCTAAGGGCAAGGGCTCATCAGACCTTAAGAAATCAAAACCTCTAATGGAAAGTAAAATGACTTCTTTTATTCCTGTTTGTCATTTGTGTGGTGTTAAGGGACATAAACGTCCAGATTGTCCTTTCTAAAAAGGTCCAAAAAGTTGGAAGATGTTTTAAAGACTGTAATGACCAAGCACCCTTCTGTTCAGGAACAGTTAAGGGACTTAATGTATCTACCATTTTACGAGACACTGGATGCACATGTATAGTAATTTCTGATAAGCTGTTCCCTAATCTTAAAGAAACTCATTCCTCTGCTATACTTTCAGACTACTTGGGCCATACAGACACTTTTCCTACCATCTGTTGTTACATTAGGTCTAAATGGTTCACAGGTTGGTCTGAAGCCGTACTAGCTCCCATCACTTCTTGCTCCGTACTAATAGGTAATGTTAAAGGTGCCATTCTTCCTTCTGAGGTTGACCTTTCATCACCAAAGATGGATATAAGTGTTTCAGATCCTCTTCTTGTAGAGTCGGAGAAGCCCCTCGAAAGTTCAGATGAGACAATGTCTCGTGAGATTCATGTGGGATTAAAAACCAGTTATGCTACTCTCAAAAGCGAGGTAGTAGGATCGCCGGTTCACTTGTTAGATGAAAGTGAAGGTATCACCTCCGATACCATAAATGTCTTGACTAGGGCTCAGACCAAAGCCCAGGCTTCCCCTACTGTCCATCCTTTGGTTTTCCCTGACTTTAAGCCTTTAGATATATTGAAGGACTCCTTTGTCAATTTACAACGTAATTGCCCTTCTCTTAAGAATTGCCATAATGCCGCTAAACAAAATCAAGTGATCCAAAGGAAAAACTTTTTATATAAATTTGAATATGTAAAAGGTATCTTGTAAAAGTCAGTATTCAAATTAAATTCAGACGAGACAGACTATTCCATCTTAGTTGTTCCAAGTCAATGC